>NC_134826.1:61863007-62166061 GCF_004210375.1 Tachypleus tridentatus | reverse complement strand
TGGAGTGTGTTTAGTGCTCCTGGGCATTGACTCTGGGTTACCAAGCTTCTCACTCAATATTCTCACACCTGTATCTCTTAGTTTCTCACACGTTTTTTTTTTTACAAGAAGTGCCTCTGTCTCTTTGATTTAGAGGGTTTTAGAGAATCGTTATCCCATTTCTTTCTTTTCTCCCCATTTTTCCTTTCAACTCCATTGGACACTGAGACATCTGCTGCTTCTGGTTTGGGTCATTAACGGGGCCCTTCATGTCTTTAGATTACTTTTGTTTGAACTGTTCTCTGTTGATTCCCAGTTTCATCTGTCTTTGCTGATGTATTTATTCTCCTTCCTGTTGTGTAGTTGTTATAAGGTGGAAAACTTCATCCTTGATGTCACCAGGACTTTGTAATGTTTCTCCTACCTTTCCCATGACAAATAGATAGCTCATGAAGTTCAGATCTCCTTTTTTTCTAGCTGCCTATTCTCTGTTTCTCATTTCTACCCTCATCCTGATCTTGATGAGCTTCTTTGTCCTGTCTGTGCCCTTTGTTGTTCTGTTGCTCACATGGATTACTTCTGAAGTCCTCATTCCTACTTTTATGCCCATTTGCAACCTTTCTCTTCCCATGATTTTTCCCTTGCAATCCTAACCAGTTGGGTTTGATATTGAATCCAACTGGCTTTTTTTCTCAGTGTCTCCTTCCCAGCATGATTTGTTTCATGTGTTCTCACATAATCTCCATCATCCTACCTACTCCATTGCCTTTCCTCTTCATCAATCATTGAACAAGATTTTACTATAAGGATGTGAACAATTCCTTACACATACATCTACTACAATGTACACCACATTACTGTTTCTGCTTCCTTGGGGTATTCTACAGACTTTGGAATGCTTGTGGCTCAAAATAAGTCGTTACTAATGCTTTTTCTTCAGAGACTCCTGCTTCACCTTTAGTTTGGATCCTGCTCTGTGGTGAGAGGTACCTGGACAGTTATTCTGTCTGTACTTTGCATGGTTTCTGCTTAGATGGCATTAACCATTTGCAGACATCTTGTTATCAAATCCACACAATAGGTCATGTTGATTCTTATATTTTTCATGGCTATGTATTCTCACCCTTGAGTTGAGATGTTTCAAAAGATCACTAGAATGTACATTTCTTATGATTTTATGTAATAATATGCCCATCCCAGATGACAACACCAATGAACAGCATGGGTAAAACAGAAGGAGATTGATGTCCATACCTGCAATGCCTAGCTTGAATTAATCAGTTTGGTTTGCTTTTAAAAATAGGATTTTGTGATCATCCATTGCACTGTTTTGGATGTTGCATTCCCTCTAGATTCCCAAATGCATTCATCCCTTCTCCCAGTGGAGTATGGGAGTCCTAACCATTTATCAATTTCAAGCAGTTGTGGTGGTTGACATGGAGGCAGCCTGCTGGGTGGGTTTCACAAAGATGGCTATAACCATTCAATTCAGAGTAGGGTGGTGATTTTCTGCCAGTTTAGAGACAGTTACAAAATTTTCTGTATTGGTGATTTTCCCAGAGTTGAGATGACCAAATGCAGTTCATCCCTTCAATTGAGTGTTCTAATCCTACCCTCACATTGATGTTGGTAGTCTACAAGTGAGGTTTTAGAGATTTAGTGAAACAATCACCTAAGTCCTTCCATGGCATTCAGGTTGTCCATCTTCCTTTCTTGATTGCTTTTTTGTGTTGTGGGTCACATTGGGGCTTCATGGTGACATATTCTGATTATATCCAGGCTTTTTCCTTGTAGTTACAAAGTTGTTAGTGACCTGGGTCATTTTGGGCTTGTTTCACAGTCACAGGGATCTATAAAATACTGTGGACTTCCTTTGGACTCCAGATGACACATTCCTGGATCCATAGTATTAGGCCATCCTGTTCATTCCTGGAGTCTTCTGATATATTCCCTCTGGACTCTGGGACTTGAGGTAAAGAAGATGTAATTCTTATCCTACCCTAATGAGGATGTCAGTACCCAGTGAGTAATGTTTTGCATGTAATTGGCTTACTGAATGTACTCCATCATATTCTAGCCACTCTACACCATGAACCATATTATCACTTACCTAGTTTCTATTCTGGGATTGTGGGATTCCATATCATTTTATGTCTCTTTGATACATCATTTTCTCCAGCATGGATGTGCTCCCTTCATGTTTCACCATATCTGGTTCTCTTGATGTGTCACTTTTCATAGCAAAGAGATACCTGGCTCAGGTTTCTGTGATCTGTTCCTCTCTTTTTGGGGTTGTTCCTCAGATTCTTACAGTAGATATGCATGTGCTTCCCTTGCACCAGTCCCTCCTCTGCTTTGGTGTGGTAATCAGGCTAATCTTGTGAGAAGAGAGAGAGGACCATATTTAAAGTTATAATTTTCCTGAAAATGTATTTCTGATAGGTACTTCCCTCTACTCAAACTTCCCACCCTTCATTCCCACATTCTTCCAGTGCTCCCATCTTCTGCCAAACATTGAAATGATAGTTTGTAGTAGCACATGCAGGGACACATGCATTACATGATAGTATTACTCTCCTATTGGTGGAGAAGTGGTGTATGATAATTTGCATGGAAAATTTGTTGAGACTTTGGATTCCAACAGAGGGATGACAAAGGCTTGTGACATGTATTGAAAAAAGGATTGCAAATAGAGGGCAGCATAAAATTAGTGGAATGATGTGCTCATCTGAAACATATTTTAACTTAGGAAGATTTTTACATTTAAGAATTGGCTGATGCACTTGTTCCATCCTATTTTCTGTGATGTATTCATTCATCTTAAAAGTGAACATTTGGTCCCATCTTACTAAATTTGACATTTGACATTTTTGTTGACTTTTTGATATTCTTATTTCAATAACCATTTGAGAATATTCTACTGATTAGTATGTAAACAAATCCAAATATATTTAAAAAATTTGTTTGCATCAGACCACTGCATTTCAGCTTCAGATTTACATTTATCTTGTGTGTTGATATTCTAAGGCAGTAGAATTCGTTTTTCAGTAGCACATGTTAAAAATGCCTTTGTGGTTTATCTCTTCTAACATAACTTCATGTTTAGGTGGCTTTATCCAGTTAAAGCTTTCATATTTCCTTTTAACCCTTATCTGACAAAACTATCCTTTATGCTGGAATTCTGGGTCTCCATGATTGACTAATGCTTTGTGGAAGTGGACGGAGGATTCCATCAGGTGGCATACAATGCCCCATTAAGCTCTTTTTGCACCTCCACGTTCATGTCCTTGTATAACATTTTGAAATATTAGATATGAAGATCATTGCTCAATTGGTGTCTCATTGCACTAGCCAGAATGGGGTCACTGTACAGCATATTTTCACTTTCATTTACTCAATGTGTTACAGTTTCACTGTCCTCAAGTTCTTTACCCCATTCTCAGAACCTCTGGAGTCCATATGTGTTCTCCCTGCTTCCTTACTAAGTAATTTTTTGTTGACTTTATCAGCCGTTTTTTTTGTTTCAGATGATAGAGATTTGAGTCCAAGGCATATATCCAGTCTCTGCTTACTTACTGATCTTCTCCAATAAAGATATTCCACAAACTAATGCAATAAGTTAAATGGAAGGCTGGAGGTTAAAAAACATTGAGTGACATTTTATGCATGTGATATAATGAATCTAGAACAAAGCAAGGAAAGTTTTAAAAAATGATTTAGATTATTTCATAGTTAATAACATACTTGAAATTGATTTTAATTATTCAAGTATAACAGTAATAGTCTTTTAATTGTATTGGAATATAAGTCAAAATTAGCAAACAGTTTATATATAATTTTCTTTCCTGAAGAGCAGAAGAGAAGTTTCAAAGAGTAAAAATACTCCAAAATGAAATTCATCAAATAAAAAAGATGGAAGAAATGGAATTAAATGACTTGGAGGAAAGAATTTATCACCTAAAAAATCAACTGCATGAAGCCAAAGCCCGAAGTGAAATGGAAATTCGATATATGGAAAACAAAGCTGCAAATGATATAATACAAGCAAAAAAACAGTGTAAAGAACATGAAGATAAGCTAAGGAAAAAAGTGGAAGTAAGTAGGACTGATAGAGGCTTTAACATTTAGTATATAATTTGTGTTTTAATTTCTAAAATTGTTTTATTTACTAAACAGTAAAACTTTTTATTATGTGATGATAACAATTTATGTAGTACATTTCTTCAACAAGTAGCAAAATATAATAACCAAAGTTCTTTCCAGAAGTGATCTTTATTTAGAGAATATAGGAGATGCTAAAAGGAACAGTCCACTTTTGTTGCAGGTGATAGGTAGTTTTAATTTTGATAGTACTATATCTGTGATCCTGCTTCCTTTCCAAGTGTAACAAACTTGAACTGTTTCATACATCTGTTGTTGTATCTTTTGTAATAATATCACTGCTGTACATATTTTATTTTGAGGTTCTCTTTACCTTGTAATGGACTCAATATCAGATTTAATTGTTAAATTTTTAAAAATTTTCAAATATTCAAGTAATAGTACATTAATAAACCTTTTGAAATAACTGTAATTATAGTTATCAAGTGACTACTTCTAAATTTGTAAATTCACAACGAAAGAAATTGAGAAAGCATGACAAGTTTTATTAAACTATAATATTTCATGTGTATGTTAATTACCGTCTTTCTTTCATTAGAAAGAAAAAAATATTTCTGATACAATACATACCAACTCTCACACAATGTCTTTTCTTGATCTTCCACTGTTTTATGACGCATCGATAAAAAATTTACTTTCTTGATGTGCTAGTCTTTTATACTCCATAATTTTGAGCTGCTCATTCAAAGCATGTGACAACCCTCCACCAATCGGAGCATGACTGCTCTTCCAAGAGCATCTGGCTCCATCTGTACTAATATTTATGGATCTTACTTTCTTGATTGGCACAATATGAGTTGGGCATGTTTCTAATTTTCTCTTATTTGTTTTCAATAATTGTTTTCTTTCATAATAGTTTGGACTTTGTTCATATTTGTAAATCTTTTGTTTTTGAATAAGTTTTATTTGTACATTCTTGCATTATGGTGTATTGCTGATCTTAATTTCTATTTTCAAATGAATTATTATAACTTTATAATTCACCATGGTTACCATTTTGGTTCCTGAAGTTATTCAAGTCACATTATTGACACTGTCTGCCAAGAGGGGGAACAAGTCTTGGGTCTTCTTCTCTGCAATGGCCAATACTTCTTTAGCCTGAGGAGAATGTTCAGGATGAGGGTGATATAGACAGCCTTTTTCCTGCTTCTTCTTTTGCCATGCATCTGCATCCTGCACATTTGGAAGAGGCTTGACCTTCTTTTCTCCCAGTCAGTTGTACAGGTTTGTCACATTTTGAATATTTCTCCTGTTTTGTATAATTCCTTTTTTCACTTTTGTGTAAGATCCTGAACTTACACCTTTTGTTTTATTGCCCCTTCTCCTGACATTGATGTTTGTGCACAATGGCTTTTGTTATAGTTAAGTTTAATGTTTATATGCCACAACCTCGCTGAGTTTCTTTATCTTTGTCACAAACCTAAGTTTTGAATATATGTCTTACACTTACTTACATTATTTATTACCTTTTCTCTTTGTATCTTTTATCATTCTACCAACAATTTTTTAGATCAAAATCTGTCACTTTTGACAGTTTCCGATTAAAGAGTAACATTTTTGAAACCATTTTGTTTCACTAGACTCCAACAGGTTTTATCCTCTACCATTTTTTTGCCCCTGTTCCAGTCCTTTCATGTTCTTCATTTTTTCCATGGCTGTTTTCTTCTCTAATGGATATTATCTGCCTCTTGTGGCAATTCTACATGTATTGGTTCTACTCTAACTTTGGGAAGCGTCTTTTTCTGTGATGTGTTATTTCAGGGGCTTTCTTTTTCATAGACATATATTCAGATCCTATTCAGTAGTGACTGTTACCTGATCAGGAAGGTATTCCTATAAACCCACTTCAAATACTGTTAGAGTTATAATGCATATACTGTTGAGATGGGTTGTTCTGCAAGATGACGAGCAGCTTACCTAGTGGTACAGATATATGTAAACATCTGGTAAGTACATGGCAGACCATGACTCATGGACTTTCATGAGTAGATGCAGAAGGAGATTGGTGCCCATCCCTCCTCCTCCTTCAATAGCATTAATCAGAAGCAGTCTGCTTTTCAAAATAAGATTTAGCAACCACATATTGCACTGGCATGCCATTCTTCTTCCCAGCATCTTTTTTCCATCTTCTTCCTTGAGCATAGTTTGGGAACCCATGCTACTTCCCATTTCCTAACCACTGGGGTGGTGGGCCATGGAGATTTCTTCATGAGTGTAGGATATAATTCACAATGTTATGTATCATTCCACTATAGTGAGAAGAGGGCAAAACTGATGAGAATCTTTTGCACTTCTACCTCCTGGAGGTTTAATTCTAGATGTGCTTATGTTGAGTGGAGGTAGACCAGCCAGTGCTGGATCCTCCTCATAACACTAGATTCATTTATGTAGAACCCTGTTCCTATGTTTGATACTGGTAGATGTTCTCCTTCTGGGTAATTCTGGTTGTAGGATATTTCTTTTTTTCCTGCTCCTAAGATTAAGCTCATGGGACCTCGTCTGCCTCTTAATACCAATTTTAGTGCCTTATTCCTACAGTTGAAAAGGTGTTTTACATCATCCTCGTAAAGCTAGGTGCACAGTACTTCTTTTCTGCTTTTCCAATTGAGTTAAAATTGTTATTATCCTGCTATTAATGCCAGTACAGGATAACTCCTTTTTTTACAGCTGAATTGAGGCTTAGACAATGCCCATAAGCACAGGTTCAGTTTGTTGTGCTTCCTGTCTCCTATGGTTGTTTGAATGTTTGTCCAGTAGATGCCATTTGCGTACTTTCTTACCATAATTCTAGTTGCTTGCAGTATAGTACTGTTTACTTACAGAAGAGATTGGTTACCATACACTGTATATACTAGTTTTAATTTTATATGAAGTCCTCTGCCTTGTAATACTGAGGACAAAATATGGAACCTCATCTATACAATTGAAGTTGAGTAGGTACCTAGCAATGTCTCATTGACTGCCACAACATTCATAATTCATTGAACTAGCTGTTGGCTTTCCAATTTTTTCATGTGTGTTTGGAGCTGCTTATTGTTCATCTTTTCTTTATACTACTTGTGACACTTATCCTACCAGAGTCAGTTTGTTTCTGGTCATATTTGTAGCACTGAGGACAGAGTGGGATTCACATTCATTATTAACACCTGATGCATTGCTTTCTGAGGTCTTTCTTTTAGTAGCCCTAGGTCTTGATGCTAACCACTTTATGACACTCCACTTCCTCAAGGGCAAATTGCATACCTGTTCCAGAAATAGTGCAATCTTCCACATTTGTGCTTTCACTTCAATTACAGTGCATACCTGTTCAATTTTCAATGGATGCTTTCTGCAGGGGATCTCTTGTTTTATCTTACAATGATCCCTTCATCTACTTGGTGTGGAATTCTAGCTGTTGTGTGACAGGAGGTATGTATCATTTTTTTACAATGTTTCCCCTATGTGTATCCCCCCTTTTTTTTTTTTTTAGTACAAAGCTGTAGGACCCCCTCATTCAAGATTTAGGGCTGTGGTGTTAATTGAAGTGTAGTACATGACACTCCATTACAGTATCTACTAAGCAGTTCTCAAAGGATACATCCAGTAGAAGAGGACTTGGACTTGCATCAGGGTTCAACTGAGGGCACTTCCTCCTACCACAAGCCATTATAATATCTATCTCTTGTAAGTGTTTGATAAGAAGCCTAGGTTTTTCTGATATCATCTGTTGTATTATTTTAGTACAAAAAAAGGTAAAGAATATTGCCTGCATAAAAAGGATGCAGCTAGTTTCCCACCAGGTGGTGCTTCATGTTGCATCCCTCAATCTCATGGAAGTCATGCCCCATGGATTTTCTCTTTCCATAATTATTTCAGAAAGGAGATCAATCTCAGCCTCTTCAGTGTTGGGTCTTAGTTCTTGGTAATGCAGAGTTAAATTTGTGTCTGAAGTAAATTTTTAGGTAAAGAAGATGTCAACTTTACATTTAACAGGTTAAGAATCTTACCACTCTAAACATTGCTTTTGTGATGAATCGTATGGATTATAACAGGTTTCTGCCATTACTTCAAATTTTTATACTTCATATTTTCAAGTACTACATAAGCTGTATACTGATATCAAAAAGATATTTAAAAATGCTATAATACTATAAACGCTGTCAAATTTAATGGTCATAATGCACTTAAAGTGTTATTTGCTACATTGTTTACAGACATTTATAAAATGGAAAAATGTTGTGGTTGTTTTCACAATTCTGGAAATTTAATTACTTTATGAAATGTTATTTTTAATTAAAGTTGCTACTTTTGTTATCAATTTAGTTTTTTAAGAAAACAAGGTGATTTATTTTGCATCTTAATATTAATATGTTAAATAACTAATGCAATTTCACAAATATATTATAGGCTTATTTTTAGATATAGTTTGATGTTAAAATAATGTGATGTAGACATTTTGGTTAACGTATAAATTAGAAACTGTGAACAACAATAGTTGAAAATATGTGGTTAGTAAACAAAATTTGCTTAACCATGCAAACATTTTAGATTTATTTCATACCAAAATGTTAGTAATCTGCATTATTATTTTTCTTTGATTTAATAGTTCCTAAGCGATACTGCAGTATGTCTATGGATGCACACTGCCACATAACAGATTTTGATACCCATGATGGCAGAGCACATTGCAAACAAACAAATAAAACTCGTTTTAATAAAGTGCTAAATACAATTCACTTAGAATCTTATAATAATTTTAGTTTTAAGAAATGTGAAGTAAAATATTAAATAAAATTATTCAAGTTCTCTTTCTTGCATTTTTTATCACAGAAACTAAGAGATCAAATTGATTATGAAACTAGAGCTCATGCAGAAATGGATAATTTTTTGGTTAATTACCTAAGTGTAAGTACGTTTTTTTACAGTTGGAGAATTTGATTATATTAACTTTCATAAGCTTTTCCATAATGCTAGTCTGAGATAAGAATCATCCAATCATTACATGTTTTTATATTAATAAAACAGGTGAAAGATTTATTCAGACAGTGTTTTAGGAGTATCTAAATTATATTGAATTTTTTTCTTAACTATTCACTGGTAATTTGGATAATAGTTTGTTTAGCAATGTTTTTAACAGATGTGAGCTTTTCTGTTTATGGGCCATGTTATTTACAGAAGGTGTGTGTGATGTGTTGGTAATAAGGTTTGATAAACAGACAGCACACAGTTCACATATTTGAACATAATATATTAAAACAAGTCAAATGTATATACAAATGTTTGTTTCACTGTTGATTAACAAAGTTGTATCCAGAGCTTTAAATAATTGTCTCTTTTTCATCAAAGTCTGTGCAGACTAGTTCAGTTATTTTAGAACACACTTTAACAAGGCAAGTTATTTTTTGTACTTTGTTGTTAGACTACAATAACCCCTGCACCACATTTAATGCTTTAATTAAGCCTTTATCATCTTTGATGTAAATTAACATTAACCACATTCATAGATGGTGCCATGTCCTTACACCACCAACAACAAAAAAACTCCATTAAAGTTTCTATAATACAGCATACACACACAGTGTGTAGAGAGAACACATAAAAGTCTTAAATATCTCAGTCAGAAGTGCATTAGAACTGTAAATGGAGGAATATAATGAAGAAAACTGGCCAACACTATTGCAGTTATGTGTAAACTCAACTGAAGTATCTACTCCAACAGCCACCATAAGGTTGATATGAAAAGCCATTTTGTGAGATATATCAACTTCCTATGTTGATTGATGACCTTTCAACTTTGGCTCATGAGATACTTCTGCAGCAAATGACTGTCCATTAATTAATCATGTGAAACACTGTGGAAGGGCATATTAAAAGCTGGATGTTGAAAGTGTTGGAACTTTGCCAGAACTTTATCAAGTGGCATAGCTAGCTGCTTGAATACCAAAATTTTCAATATTTCATTATTTAAATATGTGTATAAAGCTAGGTTGTGATTATCTTTTAAGTAAAACAAACAATATAAATAGATATTTATGCAGAAAATTACGTGATGTTAAGTAGTGAATGAAGGTACAATGGTAAAAGAAGCAAATAAATGTTTTTATCTTTTGCTTAAAGGAGTGGCTAAACATTTTCTCTGGCTAAGCCCCTTAAGTGAGTAACAGAGAGCATCCATACCACCACTATTTTGGCCACTATCTCTTCCTACAAGGTCACTCTGACCATCACACAGTGTATACGAGGATTTAAGTATATACATATTGAGTTCTTAAAGATTATACAGAACCTTTGATGAGCTAACAATGAACATTGTAATAAAATGTTATATTATAAAAAATGTTGTGAAAGTTCTGATTCTTGCATGCTTATCATAGCGATCACACACACACACACACATTTGTTTAAATTCATAAACTGGACAGAGAATGTTTACCTCAGCTTGTGATGCAATAATATTCCATTACAACAATGAAAAAGACTTAGAATGTTCTAGTACCATGATGCAATAACACAAATGCCAATTCATAAAAATTGAACTACACAACTTGTAGTTCAAAAACAGTTATATAAACAAACTTGCAATACACTATCACTTCAAAAAATAACTAAATTTAACACTCTTGTTATACTTTAAACCATGTTAATCATAACACTCATGTGTATATCTAATAACAGGTATCTGATGACGGAAAATATGGTATGTGCACTTTTTTGTTTTCCTCAGTGAAACTGCTTTTGATAAATACCCTCTTACATCTTTAGCTTTGAGCTTAACCAAAGCAAAAAGATCTTTGGTAAACTATTATATAAGATGGTGATTTTTTATAAAAGCATAATTTATAATTACATTAAAACTGCAATGTGATGAAAAATTTTAATGAAGAGCTCAATTAGTATTATATAATTTATGGAACCAAAGTTTCAAAACGTGTAAATATTTTTATTTAACAAGTTCTAATTTCTTTGTAGGATTGCTACTCGTTTGACTAATAGTTTCGATACTGTAATGTGTTTTTATTAATTCTGTACATTACAGGAACTACACCAGAAAATAGAATACTGGATTCAAAAATATGGAACTGATATTAATGATAAAGACAATGAACTTACAATTCTAAAATCTCAAAGGGCAACTAATAAACAGCGAATTGCAGAACAAGCAAGACTTGTAAGTTATATATTTGGTACTACACAGAGATTTGAAAACTAGTATAAATATATTCTTTCCATACTGTTATACTGTTTATGTTTATTATGTAACCTTAGGTCAACTTCATTCTTAACCATAAGTGTTACTTATTTATAGAAATAGTGTAAGGTACAAAGAATCATTTAGGATATTGTAGGTGAAATGTTTGCATGCAAGTATAATAGAAACAAGTGATGTTTGTAAGAATCAGTTAGGATCTTATAGCTGAAATGTTTGTATGCAAGTCTAATAGAAACAAGTGATGTTTGTAAGAATCAGTTAGGATCTTATAGCTGAAATGTTTGTATGCAAGTCTAATAGAAACAAGTGATATTTGTGAGAATTAGTTGGGATTTTATAGCTGAAATGTTTGTATGCAAGTCTAATAGAAACAAGTGATGTTTGTAAGAATAAGTTAGGATCTTATAGCTGAAATGTTTGTATGCAAGTCTAATATAAACAAGTGTTGTAATATTGAGCAAAAGGTTTCATCAACAGAACTGTCCAGTACATGATGTGTGTTGTAAAAAGGTTTCATCAACAGCACTGTCCAGTACATGATGTGTGTTGTAAATAGGTTTCATCAACAGCACTGTCCAGTACATGATGTGTGTTGTAAAAAGGTTTCATCAACAGCACTGTCCAGTACATGATGTGTGTTGTAAAAGGTTGTTGTAAAAGGTTTCATCAACAGCACTGTCCAGTACATGATGTGTGTTGTAAAAGGTTTCATCAACAGCACTGTCCAGTACATGATGTGTGTTGTAAAAAGGTTTCATCAACAGCACTGTCCAGTACATGATGTGTGTTGTAAAAAGGTTACATCAACAGCACTGTCCAGTACATGATGTGTGTTGTAAAAAGACTTTTTTTTTTACTGGAAATAACAGTGAAGGAAATTTTCACAAAATTGTTATCAGGTTTGTTGTGTTGTCAAACAAACCACTGATCTTATACTTCACTGGTATAAAGTATTATGTACCATAACAATTTGATACTTATAAATTACAGATATAATCAGTATTACATTCCCAGCTGATCTAGTGATCTCTGGTATTGTGGAAATATTTTACTGGCAGCAGTATGTAGCATACAAATTACAAGGTGTATGGTCAAGATGCTATTATATTCCACTTTAGAACCAGTAAAGATATTATCAGTCTTATCTTATCATTACATAATGTTGCACAAACCACAAATCTGTTGAAAAATTTGTTTTTCTTTGAAACATTTTTATAGATTTCTTAAAAGATTATAGCAATCTTTTAGATAAGATGCCTACATGTGTTATAGTGGGAACCTAATGTAAATATACTTGAGTTAATAAGTTGTGTCCACTTGCATTTTCTTCTAAATAAAATAATCGTCTTTTCTGAAATGTAGAATATGATATAGAATATATATATACACACACACACACACATATATATTCATATTTTCAAAATGAGAACAAAATGTGTTTAGTGTAAGTGAACATTTTCTGAAAGTAATTGTGGTTAACCAGAAATTGTTAATTTAAAAATTTGAAAAATAAACTTTTAAGAAACAGTTTAATGTTTCTATATTACAGTCTTATTAACAAAAAATAAAAAATTGAAACAGTTATTTAGGAAATAGTATTTTACAAGTACTTGGATTTGTTTATACAACTAACAAAAAGCTGTTTTTAATAATCTAGATACAAAATAAATAATGTACATGCCTTATTACCTTAAAATCAGCAAATTTTATTATTTTGTAGTACCAAGTATATCGAGATGTTATCGACGAGGATCGAAAACAGAAAAAAATAGAATATGAAAGACAAAAAGAGGAAGAGAGAAATGAAAGAGCTGCTATTAAGGTAACCAGATTTGACTGTAAATATTCTGCAGCAGAATTTTACAAACTGAGGTCTGAAAAAGTACTCCAGAAGGTCTACAAGTCATTTCCAAACTTTTATACAAATATTTAAAGAATAGGAGTTATAGAATTTGAGAAACAAAATCATGAAATTAAATTCATTTGTATTAAAAATTCAATTTTGGAATAAAGCTTTTCATGTATGTGAAATCTTTTTAAACAAAACAATATAATCAAAAGGTTTGAGGCTACTAAAGTTTGAGAACCAATGATATATACTGATGAATGTGTATACCTTTTTAGGATAATTGTTCAGGATACCAGTGCCAGAAGGATAGTTGCCCAGAAATAAGTAAAACATGACTTTATAGACTGCTTAAATTTTTTTTTAGACTGCTTTAAAAAATTTAACTTATTTCAAGAATTGCTAAAATTAATTTTCAATTCAAAAGAAAAAACTTATGCTTTGAATTTTTTATCATAATGAACAACTAAAAAGATGTAGGTGCGTATGTATGTATGTTGTAGTGTAGTCATTTGCGGAAGGTTAGCTTAATTACTGCTTGAAAGATTTTAAAACAATGTAAGTACAAGGTATACATTCACAAACAAATGCTTTATCGTGAAATAAGTTCTAGTGATTAATAGAAAATATGCTTCAACTTGAAAAACACTTATAATTATTTGAAACAGGCAACTCAGTAGCTGTAATTTGTAAAGATATGCTGAAAGAACTGGGGGAAGAGCTGAGTAAAAATAATGTTTAAAGTATTAATTAAACTGTAGTTTGTGAACATCCTTATAAAACTATTTATATTTGGAAATCATCATAATAGTTTTGTATTCAAGAATAGTACGAAGTCATGTTCAGTTTACTGAACAGCTTTAATAACCATAAATATTTCCTTAGAATCAAAATTTGGTGAGAATGAGTAAGTTTTTTGTTTTGGAATTTCGCACAAAGCAACTCGAGGGCTATCTGTGCTAGCTGTCCCTAATTTAGCAGTGTAAGACTAGAGGGAAGGCAGCTATTCATCACCACCCACTGCCAACTCTTGGGCTACTCTTTTACCAACGAATAGTGGGATTGACCGTTACATTATAACACCCCCACGGCTGGGAGGGCGAGCATGTTTTGGCACGACTCGGGCGCGAATCCGCGACCCTCAGATTACGAAGCGCACGCCTTAACGCACTATGCCATGCCAGGCCCAAATGAGTAAGTAACCAGATACATAGATAAATTACTGGTTTCACTGATTGATTATGGATAAATTACCATACCTTATAAAATGTATAATTGAGTAAATAAGAAGAATGTAATGTTTGTTGTGGATATATATATATATATAGTGTTACCAGTTATGCATACTCTATGTACAGAAAGAAGGTATAAGCATAGGAAAATATTCTTATATTTTGATGCTATGTATGTTGAACTTCATAGAAGTAACATTAAACTTTTGTTTTAAGATAGAGAAATTGAAAGAACATATTAAATGAAAAAGGCCCAGAGAAGTAGAGTTTTCAGTATCTATTATACTAAATTTACTTGGCTTTAACAGATTCAAGCATGGTGGAGAGGCACAATGGTTCGTCGTGGTATTGGATCGTACTCAAAAAAAAAGAAAGGAGGGAAAAAAGGCCTTAAAAAGGGAAGCAGGAAAAGTGGCAAAAAGAAAAAGAAATGATATTAGTTGAGTTTTAATCACTATAAATTGTTACAGGCAAAAAATAAGTTTTACATTTTGGAACACATTTTCTGTATTTTGTAAAATTATTTTCAATATTTTTTAAGTTTTCAAGAAAAAAGATTTCACTTTACATCTTACTGGAAGAAGGTTTTTTTTGTACATCGATTTTTCCTTCATCACAATTTAATAAAATTTAATTTAATAACAGGTGTGAAAATTCTTGTTTACCAGGTATCATGATTGTTTATATAGAAATGTTTACTAAATCTTTTGTAAATAAAGAATTGTGTATTGATTTACATTTATAAAGATTATGACAATATGCTGTTAAATGTTTGTCCTATCCTTTCCATCTAATTGATCTACATTTCCAATTGGCCCGGCATGGCTAGGTGATTAAGGCACTCAACTCCTAATCTGATGGTTGGTGGTTTATATCCCCATTACACCAAACATGCTCGCTCTTTCAGCCGTGGAGACATTATAATGTGACAGACAATCACACTATTCTTTAGTAAAAGTGTAGCTCAAGAGTTGGTAGTGGGTTGTGATGATTAGTTGCCTTCCCTCTTATCTTACACTGCTAAATTATGGATGGCTAATGTGGATAGACTTTGTGTAGCTTTGTGCAAAATCCAAAAAACAAACAAACAAACATTTCCAATATTTAGAATTTATTTTGCCTGTTTGTGGAGTGAACTCTTTGTTTTCTATTTCACTCTCTGGTACCTAGTTTTATATCTCTGGCTTTTTCCTATCACCGTTCTGTGTTACCTCTCCTTCCTTCACCTTTTGTGTAAGACACTTTATTGTGCATCATAGGGTTTAATTCCTTTCTTATTTTACTACCTTGACTCATACCACTTATTCTTCTCTGTCACATGTTACTTGATTTCTCTGCTCTTAGGATTTGTGAGTTCAGGATGCACTCCTCACTAATCTCCATCTCTCTCTCTCCTTACCTAAATGAACATCATTGAGCTCCATTTTTTCATCCAAAAGTAATTGATGGTGTTTCTGTCTTACTAGAAACCTGGGTTGGAGCAGGCAAGCATCAGTTATTGCTCTTTGATTTCTGTTTGTTGACTGGGTCAGTCTACCCCTACTTTTCCCATTCCAGCTTTTAGAACTTCCTTGTCTTACCACTTCTCTATGTCAAGATTGTTGCTCACCTTGCTGGTTGGGCTTATTGGATTCTCATCTGTCTCATGTTCATAATCTTTGGTCTTAGTTTCCACCACTAGGTAAGTTCATCAGGCCCTCACCCATGGTGTCACTGCTTTCTATCCTCTTATCTTCCCCTCTTTGTAGTTCAGAAGAAGACCAGACTGATGTCTGGTTAATAGCCTATTGTGTCTCAACTGGTTTCTGGTCATTTCTCAGTTTCAGATCTATAATTTCTTTTCTTTCTCTCTGGTGGTCTTTTTCACCTGGTGTGTGGATAACCAAGTTTAGACACTTTTCTACATATCCTAATTTTCCTGTTATCCAGTTTTTTTATGCTTCATCTATAAGAATTGAGTCTTTGAATACTGTACTTCTCTCTCCAGCATAGCCTTTGCTCCTTACATCTTCAGTCAAGTCATGAGGACCTTCACTTGCCACCTTCATGGGCTGGTGTTGTGATTCCTATTCTACATAGAAGATTAACTACTGCTTTCCCATTTCCTAGATGTCTTGTTCTCTCATACATCCTTTTTGTCTGCAGGAGACTGCTTGACTGGAATAACTTATCAATTTATTCAAATCCTTCATAATGTCGACACAGTATTTAGTACTCCTTGGCATTTTCTTTAGTTATTATCTTAGTTAGTTTCAATTTTCACCTCTTTTACCTGCAAGCAATTGAATGTATGGCCAATAAGATATGAACACCTCATATTAACTTGTACAACAGGTTCTTTTGAATTAGAGTACTCTGACAGTTAATCTTGTTAACTGATCTGTTGTTTGTCTGTTTTTACAAGATGAGTTCTGAATGTTGGGGATAAGATTGTTATTCTCTCAGAATTGTAGTAGTCTATTTGTGATGATATGTTTCAAGAATTTGGCTAGGCAGTTGAGGAGACTTATAGGTCTGAAGTTATCAGGGTTTGAATTGTTAGTATTTGATTTGGGAGTTATTGTGATTATTGCTTTCTTTCATGAGTCTGGGTAATAACCTGAAAGAAGAGACAGATTCTTTACATTTTGTAGGTGGAGCAGTAGAGCAAGTGATGCATTTTTGAAGATAATGCTGCAAATACTGATGATTTCAATTAGGACTGGTATTACCTTTTTATGTATGCCCATCCATCTCTTCAACTTCTATCTCAGGTTCTCACTTTGATACGTTACACTTATTGATGTTGGTGGCACCTCTTTAGCCAACTCAGCACTTGTTTCCTCTACTTCTTCAACCAGTACCAGGACTTTGTCATTCTCTCTCCAGTATCACATCTCAATTGTTTCAACCTCACGTATACCTTTTTCATCCAGGAGCATCATCCATTCATCTTCATATGTGGAATTTATTCAGTCCATCACCCTTAGGGCTGGGTTCTCTGGTTGCAAAGCCTTCTTCCTATTTTTTCTTGTCATTCTTACACATAATCTGTTTATCAAGAAAAATTGCAGATTTTTCATTGATGGTCCATCTACCACTTCATTCCTATTAGAGATCTTACTGTAACACACCTTTCTGCCTTTTTCACTTAATTGTTTGACCATAGTTTATTTTGGTATTCACCTTTGCAGGTTATCAGGTGGACTTATCCATTATATTTCATCTTTATCATTACCATAGGGTGTTTTCTCCTCTTGCCCTTACCACTCATTTCCAATCCTTCTTGTTTCACTATTCTCCTTGCCCAATTCCAATATATTACTGATATCTTAATGTAGTGATGTACACTCTCTCACACACACACCTGTTTGAGCCATTGGCTTCTTGTTCATTTTTCCACCTTTCTATCAAGATTTACTTCCTTCTCAGTCTTACTTATGTTCACCATTATTAGGTATTGGAGTATTCTTTCCTATATATTGATGTTCATAGGCTATTTCACATTTTGTTGCATCAGGTTCATCATCTGTCTCATTCACTTGCTTCTAATCTTTTGCTAACCTTTCAACAAGATTCTGGAGGCAGACATGTGGACAACACTGCACACATTTGTGGCTCATTATCTCTTCATCATTTGGATGTTTTGTATTCTATAGGATTTCATCTTCCTTCTCTCACCATTCTTCATTCAAATCACTGTCTTTGAGATGGACATGTATGCTTTTTTTTTAAATTTTCCTTTCTCTCTTCCAGGATCATTGCAGGTTACTGGTGTTGCCTCCCATTGTATGCTTATTTCTCAAAACCAGTATTTAGCCTGAGGTAACACAAAGTGCTTAGACCATCCATCCTGGGTATGCCAGTGTCCACTGCTGAGATGGAATGTTCCTTAAAACCACTAGAGATATACTCATGGCATGCAAAATTACTCATTTGCTTGACTCAGACCCTACAATTCTATGGACTAATATAAAAAGACTGGCACCAAGGAAGTGACTACTTACTTCTTCTGCTTGTGTTTCCCTCCTTTGCAGCCTGAGTATCCAATTGATTTCAGCATACCCAGTATGGGATAATTGTACTCTAATCACAGTATACTTATTGACTCACTAACAGGGTGATTTTGGGACTCATTTTCCTCTCTTCTTATTACATCCTAGACAATAAAGTATACCTTGGTCGACACAAGATATGATCTTCCACAAGCTTTATCACATGGTGATGTCATAATGCACCAGTGTAGTTCACGTTAAACACAAGTCTTAGATGAGAGTTGATTCAAGGCGAATAACATTCAATTCTCAGAGGCAGATGCATGATGGATATAGTTAATCTGTGTGAGAAGTGAGTATCTATCAGATATAAATTTCCAGAATAGGAAAATGTTGACTTCTAACTTACTTGAATTTAGCCTTTATAAAGGTTTATTTTAACTTCACTAAATAATCAAATCAAGATCAAAACAAAATATCCAATGAAACTTGTACGTAAAATTAGAAATAATAAAATATATATGACTGAAAGGCTATTTGATATATTCAACTTTATAATATCATTTTCTCATATATAATTTCAAACAACCAGAGCCAAGAACAACTAATCAGACACACCATTGGAATTGAAAGATAAATTACACAATACTGAATAACAAATATTAATAAAATACTTAAATCTCAAAACAACAATATTAGTATATATATATATATATGTACATTATTGCTGTGTTAGATCCTGAAACTTGCAAAACAGTAAAAAATCAGATTTAACAGTGATTAAGTCATGTTTGACTACAGTCAGGATTTGGAAAAAATAATGTCAAGAAAAGGTGCATTGTGTCTGCAGAAGTAAGATTAGCATTCATTCATGTTTTCATTGTCCATCAGGTTTAACTGTATTCATAAGTCTGATATGTTGAATAGTCTCTTTGGATTTACAGTTCTAAAATCAGGAGTTCAATTCCCCTTGGTGGACACAGCAGATACCCTGATGTGGCTTTGCCATAAAGAAACACTCAAATATGTGGGAAAAAAATACAATTTTTCCTTTTTTTTCATAAATATATTTATGTATGTATAGGATACATTTAATTTTCAGAATTTGTGCTTAGTTTAAATGCAGTATTAGCAGTACACCAGTAAAATGTATGTGGTATGAGAAGAAAAATAATTAGTTAATAAGAAATATCCTGTTGTTTTGTTTTACTCATTTTAAGCTTAATTTCTCAGTAATATATAAATATTTATTACATCCTAAAAATATTTAACAATATGGAAAAATGAACATTCCAGACACATAGTAAATATGTACTAAACATCTTTTGTAAGGAATCAGTTTCTTATATTCCTAGGACATTAATCTATAACTTTGCATGTAAACTAAAATTCAAACCTTATTTAGGATATAATAACAGTAAATGTTATAATATTTTATCCTTCCTTATACATCTTTATTCAGGTATGCTCAAGTAAATTTTATAAATTTGTATGTGGGTGTTGTGAATGTAATCAGCATTGTTTTTGTAAACTGGATATACAAAAAAACATAAATTTACATTACCTTAATCTAACTTAGAATGAAATTACATACTACAGTGTTTGTTTAATACATGTGTACCTATTTGGCCTGGTTTCTTTCTCAGCTCTTCTGAAATCTGACCATATCCTTTCAATGGGTGGCATAGATACTTATACAAATGAGTATGAGTTGAGGGACATCTTTTTTTAATATGAACATTTTGAATGATTATTCCCCAGATGAAAAACTGGCCCTCAGAAAAATTTCAAACAACGAATTTGAGTTGTACTATGTAAGTCTTAAGACAGTTTTCCTAGATATACTGTGGAACCCCTCTAAAGCAGCCATTTTTGGGACTGAAACAAACTGGCCTGATTAGAGGGGTTCCACTGTACATGATTAGGGATCATGTAAACAAAAAAAGGGACTGTGATTGAATGACCACTTTCAAGGGGTGGCTGCTTAGAGGGGTTCCACTGTATTTTGCCTAAAACTAAGAATGATGGTCTATGTGTGAAGAAGTGAGACAATGGTTGCTACATTATGAGATGATGGTTCGTAAGGAAGTTCTGAGCCTTTCAAAGCCATAAGGTTTATTGCTGTCGAAAGTATGTTCAGCAGAGAAATTTGAGGTAAAACAAGATGAATGGGTAATCTGCCTAGAGTGCCTCATTTTTCTGCCATTCTGGATCAAGGGCCTGCCTCTCATCACAACACTTACCAAACTTTACTAACTATGTTGAGGACATCGAGGTCAGGTGATGGTTGGGAAGGAGAGTATCTGGCCACAATCATAGTTATTCATGAATGAGGTGAAGGAGATCTTTTCACCAATGTAAAAGACAATTTTGGTCATTTCCTAAAGCATTTAAGGCTAGCAACTGCCTGGAATGACTCAACTCTGAAACACACTGAACAATACTCAGTTCTGAGTTTATAGATAATCCACCCTCTGACAGCAGTGAGCACTAGGATGAAGAGCCACTATGAGACTATAAAGCAGTCATTATCAAGTTTCTTTGAAAATTTAATCCAGTGAAAACAGATCAGTACTTCAAATTCAAGGCTTGAAATCACAATGCAGTAGAGAGAGGTAACTTCGAGCTAGCTACAATGCCTTTATCGCAGACAGACCATCTTAACCCAGCACCCAGCCAAAGATTAACAAACAACCCACGGATCTCAGCATTGTAATGCAACCACATTGATATCCAGGAAACAGGCAGGGCCCATCCATGGATTTTATGCTCGAACATATGTTACCAATGCCGTCTTGGAGGAGAGAAGTGATACATATATCTAGCTTATAAAGCATTGGATCGTTATTGAATAGACTGCCACTAATTTACCAAGGAGCTAGGAAGACAAGGTTATTGGTTTTGGTCGATTGTGCAAAAGAATAAATAGAGCCATCAGCTGGTAATAAATATCGCAGCCGTAGCTCCGGGAAACTAATATGCCAAATGAATATTTGTGTATATCACGTCATGTTCATGTATCAGAACTTTGCTGATATAAATTGAACAGTAACTGCACCTAAATGAAATGAAGAACTGAAAAGCAGTCTAAGGTAATGAAAGACAATATAGGTTCTCCAAATATTATTTTAGAAACGGTTATCTTTTAGCAGTGGAATGTCAACATATTTGTACATCATTGGAAGTCGTACTGTGAAAGGTAGAAATACATAAAAGTGAAACTCTCTAACAAAGAGAACGAAAACTGAGTAGTTCGGCGAAAATCATTTGGCCAATTTATAGGCAATTTTATAGTAGAAATAAACGATGTTAAAGCACCAGATTTGTTATTCTTTGATAAGGTACTCAACGTTTTAATTTAAAGCTGTAACTGAAAATTTAAATAATGTAACTAACACATTCTAATCAAATCTATATCATTCATTTCTATAGCATGTGTTTTACATACTAAGTAGTAAAGCTTATTGTTAAAAGAATTGTACTGTTGAAGTAATTAACTACTACCTGTGTTAAACAAAACGTCTATCCAAATGAAAAAATAAAATTAGATGGCGCCATCTTTTATACTCATCTGTAGTCATAGTTGTTTGACAAGAAGAGCTTCTGTAAATAGAAAATTTCTGTACTTGGAGAGGGTTAGTAGGGAATGGTGGTTTTAAAGCCAGGTGTTACTTGTACATGATGAGTTATAAAATAATCTGCAACTGTACTTCGTTCATGTTTAAAAAGAAAGCCAACATATCTTTCCTGTCCCAGGGTCTAATATCTTCATGCTTCCCTAATGTACGTATGATGCTACATGTAATCTGATAATCAACACCGGAGACAAGATTGTTTGTTTGTTTTGGAATTTCGCACAAAGCTACTCGAGGGCTATATGTGCTAGCCGTCCCTAATTGAGCAGTGAAAGACTAGAGGGAAGGCAGCTAGTCATCACCACCCACCGCCAACTCTTGGGCTACTCTTTTACCAACGAATAGTGGGATTGACCGTCACATAATACGCCCCCACGGCTGGGAGGGCGAGCATGTTTAGCGCGACGCGGGCGTGAACCCGCGACCCTCGGATTACGAGTCGCACGCCTTACGCGCTTAGCCATGCCAGGCCAGCCGGAGACAAGACATCCACTTTTAGATTGTAAACACATTTTACTAAGACAGTAAACTTTATTATATTTGTAGGGTAATTTACTGAGGTTTCTAAAATTGTTCTTTTTAGGGTTAGAACTGCCCGTTTTACAACTTTTATCGGCAGAAAGATTTCTTGATTATAGTTTTTATATTCTTGAATACAGTTTCGTTAATTAAAGGTAAATTTTTTGTGTTATCTTTAGAAAATTGTTTTCTTTTTCATGTTAAAGGTGCGATACTAAAATGTTCGTTGTAAAAAAGGTGAATATTTGTTGCTCAAAAGGAGCGATTTTAGTTCAAAACGTGTAGTCTTGTTTTCACTAAACTTGAGATCGATTATTTTTATTTATTAAATAATTGCATCTTTCTTTGAAGCTTTGGGCTGTTGGAAATTAAAGTTAAGGAAGAGACGTTTTCCAATTGGTTGTGAAACAAGGTAGTATTTATGTTATTGCAACTGACAATCTTAAGGTAACGTCGAAAACAACTGTAATCCGCTTGTCATTCAAGTGATTCAGGGTGATTTGGATGTTGTAGTCTTAAGAAATTTAGAAAGTCTAAAAATTTGATTAAATAATAGAGGCCGTGGTTCCATAATCCAAACACGTTACAAATGTATTGAAACTTGATATCAGAGCTGTTGTTGGTATTCTGACGATACTTGTCAAGTGTTGTTATTCAAAAACATCCATAAATGTTTTCCTCCATTACCCATTGTGACACCATTAAGTTGTATATACAGTATGTTATCGAAACAAAAATATTCGTTTTGAAGGAGGAAATATAGGATTTCTCTGACAGAGTCTATTATTAGTGTACACATCTCCAAATTGTTTATGTGATTCGACATGAATTTATGCATTACATTGGTGCCATATTCTGTCTGTATAGATTGCTAGAGGACTAGGACGTCTAATGTAAGGAGTATTGTTTTGTTTGTCACTATGTGAAGTACATCCGTGATTGGTCAGAGCAGTTCTCGTGTGTTATTTAAGTGTGCTGGAACTAATAACGGCATTATAGCTGTATACATAAGCCAACACAGTCTTTAAGTTCTGTCCCGGCATGGCCAGGTGGGCTAAAGCGCTCGACTCGTAATTTGAGGATTGCGGGTTCGAATCCACGTCACAACAATCATGCTCGCCTTTTCAAGCGGGGTGACGTTATTTGTTGGTGAAAGAGTAGTCCAAGAGTTGATGGCTAGTGGTGATAATTGCCTTCCTTCCCTTTAGTCTTACACTGCTATATTAGGAACGGCTAGCGCAGATAGCCCTCGTGTAGCTTTGCGCGAAATTCAAAACAAACAAACAAAGAGTCAACATTTTCTCTGTGGTTGGCCATTCGCAAAATTGAACCACAGGAATCCGAAAGTATTTCTGCCTTACGCCATTATTTTATACACCGGATAGGATAGAAAAAAAGTAGTTAGTTAACGTCGCCCACCGCCAACTCTAGGGTTACTCTTGTCAGACCGAATAATAAGATTTTACAGTCACTCTTCTAACGCACCCATGACGATAATGTATAAAGTGATATTTTATTATTGGGCAGTAACTTAATGTGAAACATGGAACCACGTTTCCTAGACATTTACTGCATTATTTAACTTAGATTTATAAAGTTATATTAGATAATGATGTGAAATTATTACACTCAAATACTTTTAAGTTTATACAGAATATAACGAGGTGGTTCCAACTAGCAAAGACCAACAGACGTGTGAATGACTATTATTCCCTCTGAGTGTGTGTAATGTAATAAAGAGTATTTGAAAATCACATTTCATAACTATTTATCAGTAATAAATTGATGTAATTAAGTACATTTATATGCAGTAAATAACGAAAAGCTTCTACAAAACTCAGATTCAGGAAATGTTATGTATAGAATTAATTGAATGCCAGTATGTATGATGTGTTTGTCTTGGAAAGCGAAGATATGCAATAAGCTGTTTACAATGTGCTCACCTTAAGAAGTACAGTCCAAAACTTGTAACATTATAAGCCCATAGGCTGTAAAACAGATGTAATAGTAGCTGATCTAGTGACCCGCTGTGGTGGGTATATGGGTTTTAGTCCACTAGGAGAGAAGTCAACTTTGAGGTACAAATAGAGTTGTTTGTTTGTTATTAAGCACAATGCTGTATGAAGGGCTGTCAATTCTCTGCCCATCACAGATATCGAAATACGGTTCCTACCAGTATAAGTCTGCAGATGCAGATACTGTGCCATAAAGTTTGCCCAACCACTTGACATTGTTAAGGGTGTTTTTAATGGATCGAGCATTTTAAATTACTGTAGATATAGTGAAATTTAAGACAAAATTAACTGAAATACAGCTGATATCTTGATATTGATCTCCTTAGTTGGTAATAGGGGACGAATTATTGCCCTTGCTGGAGTAACATTTTGTTTTCAATGCTTGCAGTCTCTTGTATATTATGATTCTTTTCAGTTGAAAGTGAAGTTGATGTTGATATGGATGATATGTTTTTTTGTTGCACATGCTGGTCGTTATTCTCTTAAGTTTCAGTGGGAAAATATTTTCTGATGTCCATATTTCTTTAAAAGGGATATTATATTGTAGCAACCAGATAAAATATCGAAGTAAAATGAATGTCATATAAAAATGCCGATGCATTAAACGTTTTCAGGATATTTATAAACACATGCATTTCATAATATTATATTATGTACTTTATAAGTAACGCGAATTATTACACTGATGTACTGCCTTACATTTTTAATTACAGCTATGACGTTTATTCGTGCCACCTTTGTCTTTATATAGAACACATAATTTACTGCGCCATCATTCAACATTCCTCTTCCACTGAAATGTGTTCGAATCTCCGTCACACCAAATCTGCTCGCCCTTTCGGCCGTGGGGCGTCATAATGTGATGATCAATCCCACTATTCGTTGGTAAAAGAGTAGCTTAAGAGTTGGCGGAGGGTAGTATTGACTAGCTACCCTCCCTCTAATCTTACATTGCTAAAATAGGGAGAGTTAGCGCACATAGCCCTTGTGCAGCTTAGCGCGAAATTAAAAACAAATCAAACTTGGTAATGCCACGAATAATAGAACGAGAAAAGTATCGCAAAATTTCCTTTATATGAATATCTCTAACAGGACCGCTTTGTAACTGCCTTTTTTTTTTCCCACTCCATTAGAATCATGAAGGTGATCTTTTCTAAAAAAAGACGGTATTATAAATGCTAAAGTAACAACATATACTATTTCAACGTTAAATGTTTAGATATATAATGGTGTAATGTAATATTTTAACGTTAACATTTCAGGTAACTTCGTTTTAACTATCAAATAGAGCATTTATTAAAGAATGATCACTATACATGGCAAGTACAAATAATATAGGTGTTATGTAGAAAGTAGAAAAGGCATGTCTAATAAAAGATTGTATTCTATATAAGAAAACACTAAAATATATTTTCTTTTAGTAATTTCTTATACCGGTTTCATAACTTCAACGGTCACTCTTCAGTAAAATATTTTATTTTAGTAATTTCTTATACCGGTTTCATAACTTCAACGGTCACTCTTCAGTAAAATATTTTATTTTAGTAATTTCTTATACCGGTTTCATAACTTCAACGGTCACTCTTCAGTAAAATATTTTATTTTAGTAATTTCTTATACCGGTTTCATAACTTCAACGGTCACTCTTCAGTAAAATATTTTATTTTAGTAATTTCTTATACCGGTTTCATAACTTCAACGGTCACTCTTCAGTAAAATATTTTACCAGCATTTTTTTTTCTGTAACGATCAAAACAGATACCTTTCTTCAGTTAATAAGAAAACAAAAACCAATAAAGATTTATTGACCATCGTTTATTGGAAGAAGTTAGGGGTAAAATTCTAAAAAAAAGTTCTTATCTGAGGGAAGTGGATCTCTTATTTCTTTTTTTAAAGAAAAAATTCTGTGTAAACCTTTAAAACGACAAAGTATTGAGAAATTGTATATGATGTCCATATTTAATAGTGGTTATGCGGGTTTTATCTGTCGATCTTAGGTTAGCAGTTTAAAATTAGAGTTAACTATATATGAATCCTAGAAGCTTCCGACCTAGATAAGCAGGCCAAGATTTCTTTTTTGGGGATTTTCCTTAAAGGTATAAGAGAGCTATTTGCTTTAATCGTCCTTAATTTAGCAGTAGTAAAAATATAGAAAAGGTGACTAGTCAACTCCACTCACTGGGATAGGTTTTACCAACGAATAGTGGGATTAATCGTTGCTTCACAAATTCTCCACGTCTGAAAGTGCGAGCGTGTTTGTTGTGGCAAGGATTCGATCTTCCACCCATCCGATTGGCAATCGAACGCCCGAAGCCAAAGTACGTCTGTGGTTCCATGCAGGTTAAAAATTCTAATTATGTTAACAATTCTTTAATATTTTTACAGAAATATGTG
Organism: Tachypleus tridentatus; assembly: GCF_004210375.1. Classification (NCBI taxonomy): domain Eukaryota; kingdom Metazoa; phylum Arthropoda; class Merostomata; order Xiphosura; family Limulidae; genus Tachypleus; species Tachypleus tridentatus. The sequence goes on along the minus strand of NC_134826.1, from coordinate 62,139,117 downwards.
ATAATGTCTAGTGCTAATAATAAAGGTTATTATTAAGTTATTAATCACAGTGACAACTAATATCTGTGTCATATAAGTATTTGTATTAAATGAATGTGTCAACACTTCTTTTGCAAATTGAGCAAAAACTGGTACGCAAGAGACTTGTTTTATCCAAATAAAAGGTCTCAAGTCTTACTCACAGTTATCTTCAACCGATGTTTCTTGTAAAACTGTTTAAACTCATTATATCTTCTGTTTAAAAATACTTCTTTATTCACTTATGTCATTCACTATGTTCTCTAAGCATTCTAATAAAGTTACCATAATATGTTCGTTGCAATAGAAACAATTAATTTCAAGCGCGTTTTACTGTCATGTCAGAAATGTATGTACACGAGACGAAACTTTGTAGAGGACGTTACGTCGTCTCCAATATATATACTACCCTTCAAGATTACTGAAAAAAACACATGAAGATTTTTCCATGTCATTATATGGTTAAACTAATATGACTCTAGCGAATTTTCTAAAGAGAGGTCAGTCACATTCTCTCGAATTTTATGACAAAATACAAAGTTTATCATTTTGTAAACGTTTATTTCATTGAGAAACAATAACTTTATATCACGCGAAAGCCAAAATACGACTTACTTAATATTTTTGATTAACTGTGAATTGAAAGTGTTAAAATTATGACATCATATTACTTTTATCCACGTCGATATACGTCACTAATGCTTACAAAAAGACAGCTTGAGTTACTTTTAGAAAAAAAGTTATTTTTAATGTACAAACGCATTAAAAAACTTTACATGGCCTTGAAGGATATTTATTCAGGTTTCAACTGAACAAAGAAATTCTACGACGCTGCTACAGTTAACACATTCTGTACAACTCGAGTTATGTAATTACGTATAATATTCGGCAATAAATGATTTTCTCTTGGTAAGAAACTAACATGTGTCCACGAATCTTGCAAGGCATTATTTTGTTAGCTTCAATAGAATGGCAGGACAGCGTTAGTAATTCATATCTACAAGAGAACACAAAAGTACATGTTCTAAGCGCAGCATGAAACGTCACTTTATTTTGGCGTCAGCTTAAGGTAGTAAAATTGATTGAAATTACTGCCAAAATGATCGTTTGAACGATTACTCATATATTTAAATGAAACGTTTAAGTGTTCATGTAAGTCTCTTTACCAGATTTAACCCAAATTAGTTCAGCTATTTTCTCACAGTTACGACTTTAAGACATCAGGCAGACAAACAGATAATTGCTTTATGTGCAGTTACACTCTTTGATTATTGGTTGTTCTAAAATTCATAGCTAACTTGATTTAAAAAGCAATAAAAAATGCTTTTATACGAAAGGAGAAGAAGGGCTCAAAAACCATTTCGACTAATTTCATAGTGTTCACATTTTCCCTATTAAATGTTAAAAGAGTTTTTATTTTTATTTTCCATTTTTTTATTTTCATCTTTCGAAGGTCTATTCAAATAAGTGGTTGATTCTAACAATGCAAAATGCATATTTTTTTATGTTCATTGGTTTTAAGATTTTGGCGAGCAGTGTACTAAGCAATGAAACAGAAATATGTTGCTTCAGAATTTACTACCTTGATGAACTACTGATAAAAAGATTATATATTTGTTGAACAATTCCAAAACAAGTAATTACCTCCTTAGGTGACTCAGCACAGTCATAACCTACAAACTTTGGTGTTTGGTTTCTACAGCTGAAGAAAATACAATTTGAAATTATCCAAGCAGAACTTCTTGTACACCTTTTCATTCCCCAGTCATATTACATCCATTGTCATAGGCTTGGTCAATGGCAGTGTTAAAAATCTAACTTGAAGCCATCCAGAATTCCTTGTACACTAGCAGAAATTTCTTCAATTGAAAACCTTGAATTGTCTATAATTTTAACATACTGAATTACTATAGTAGACCGATCCTTGTCACAGTATTCTGGAGAGACATAAATAATTATTGAAAATTTATTATGCATTTCAAATCTCATCAAGAGCTGCTGTTTGTAAAAATGGTCCACATGGATCAATAAACTCTTTTCGAATGTCTGTTGAGGGATAATGGATTTGTATGCGCTTTTCTTTATCTTGCGACTCGCGAACACGGTCTGACAAGAGTAGATCATATTTAGTGAGGTGCCCAATTAGACCTAGAAAGCTTTCCTTTAACGATAGCCAATGCGTTGACTGGAAACAAAGAAAGTCAATCTTCGCTATGAAGGAAAAAGGATGACATACAGAATGCACATAAGATGATTTCCTGTTACCAGCTTCTGTCGCCTGTCCAACCAAGAGTAAATCTTCAATTGAACATCCAGTTAATGCTGTCCTATTGGGACAAAGAAAAATATATCACATGGAACAATACATTACGGCATTGTTCTATCTAACATAGATTTCTTTGTGGAATGTTGTGCTCTCATGTGCTGGTATTAACTTTCTTAAACCTTTCTGATGCTACATTCTACTTGTTTAAAGAGAACTGATGCGTTTGTAGAACTTTAAGAAGATAGAGCAGGATGTATAGTACAGAGATTATTTTTTCATACTACAACATAACCAGTCTCTGATATAGATCTTCCCTTTGGAAAAGTTTTTGCCAGCAGACTAAAAAGAAAAGCCTGGTTACCAGCATCTTGTTAGACGTTACTGAGAATTTTAAAAACATCTGATTTAAAGAAATGATTTCATTTGGGCAACATTCACGTTGTTAATAGTAGACTCGGCATGGCCAAGCATGTTAAGGCATGCGACTCGTAATCTGAGGGTCGCGGGTTCGCATCCCCGTCGCGCTAAACATGCTTGCCCTTTCAGCCGTGGGGGCGTTATAATGTGACGGTCAATCCCACTATTCTTTGGTAAAAGAGTAGCCCAAGGGTGGGTAGCAATGACTAGCTGCCTTTCCTCTAAATTAGGGACTGCTAGCACAGATAGCCCTCGAGTAGCTATAACGTTATTGTCCTCGAACAGCTAACTGTTGCCTCACTTAATTGTTTTCTCTGTGCCCTTATTGCACCACTTTGAAATCTCCTCAAAATATTTGTTCATTTGATATTTTAAAAAAGTTGATGTGTTTTTCGTGTATTCTGCAACTAATTAAAACAAAATAAGTTATTTAATAAGTTACATATAAACATTTAGATGAAATATACAATAAAACATAAACAAGTGAAAAGTTTAAGGCCCCCTTTGAGCCCGAGGCCTGGGCCATATAGCTCTTCTGGATCCCACTGTAATCAGGCTTGTTTATATATATATATTTGTTGGATTACCGTTATTAGTTTGGGTTGTTAACTTATTTTCCTAGTGGATAATGCAAGTTGTAACAACACTCAATTGCGTTTAGGATATCCCATCTTTCAGACAAAACCCAAACTGTGATGTTAAACTAGTCAGCCGTCAAGGATAATCAAATTCTTGCACCCACAACATCTTAGCTTCTACTGACTTTCACTATCTATAGCCAGTTTTTGGAAGCTGGAAATTGATTCTGGTTTTCATATGTAAATCTTCGGAGTGATTCAATCCCGCTTTAAATGTTTGCATAGAAGGTTCGTGAATTTGCAGAAAATGAACAAAGTGCGACATTTGTCCTCCGCAGTTTGCAAATTGGTTGTGAATTAGAAAGAAGAAAAAATCAAATTACGGTATGAAAAATATAATTTCATACAACTATTTCCTGAGTATTCCTGTACCTGCAATAAAGGGAAGTTTAATGTCTGAATTTCGCGCAAAGCTACTCGATGGTTACGCGCGCTAACCATCCCTAATTTAGTAGCGAAGAGTGAGAGGGAAGGCAACTAGCTATCACAACCCACCGCTAACTCTTGGGCTACTCTTTTACCAATAAATAGTGGGACATATCATACATTATAATGCCCCTACAGCTGAAAGAGAAAGCATGTTTGGTGGGTTTTGTTTGTTCTTGAATTAAACATAAAATTACACATTGAGTAAATAAATACCTTTTGTATTTCTAAACAATAAAACGAAACATATTAATCAACATAATAAAATAAATTGTAGCAGAAAATAAAGAAAAATATCAATGATTTTCGGCAGATCCTAAAGATTTTTTTTTAAATTGATAAATTTCAAAGAACCGTAGCGTACGAAGCCACGACTTGAATCAAGTACGATTTGAACAACTTCATTTGCTTTCGTCATTAAATATTTCAGTCGTAGCATATGCTAGCTTACGTGGTCAAATCATCAACAGGCTGTCTTAGTATTTACAGTAGAGGTAGAAGTTAATCATTCTTGGTTCAGATGGCTTAAGACAACATCACGTGATAATTCTTATTACCTGTTTACTCGACTTGTAATGCAGAGTGTCATGGGTGTGAATGATTCACTGTATATATATTTCCAGATGTCTAACAAAAATAACGATTGGCATTAGAATTAAATGGCATTCAACATTAGAATATAAATAAAGGCCTACTAACCATTGTAGGTACCGTCAAGAAGTGTCATATTTCTAATCCAAAGAAATGAAGGTATTCGTCACTTTGAGTGTTATCGTCTGTTTATGGGCAATAGCATATGGACAGCAAACTCAACAAAGCATTGCCTGTTGTGAGTAACTTGTAGCTTTATTATTATAATGATTATTATCCAGTAGCTCTGTAAAGTCTCTTAAATATATTGCACTTCACCAGCTTTACATGATTTTAGGCTCATGTAGTTTTTAAAAACACCAGAAAACCGCAACAAAAACACATGTATTGATCTTAAAACTTTAACCAATGTTTTGAAAGTGTAATGAAGTTGTAGATATAGTAGCTAATCAGAATCACAAGTTAACTGTGTCTATATAAACCCTGCTATGTCTATTTCCTTTGATAAAGAGTTTGTTTTTTTGCATACCTAAGATGTAAATATATGAATTATACTTTTGCATGTAAATTTGCTTTAGCGATTTGCCGTGTTTTTAATTCATTTCAGCAGCTATTGTGATGTTATGGTATATAAAAAAGTGACAATAATCCATTGAAATAGAAGCTATTTCATTTGACAGCTATTTACTTTCACCTTAAAGCTAATCAACCTCAGAAGGCGATATATCTGAAAGTGAATTATTTAATTTACTATCCATACTTATCTAAAGAAATCTTAGACCGAACACTAGAGTTAAGAAATATACAAATAAATTTTGCAGTTTGAAAGCAATTTTTATGTACAGCACGAGTGAGAAAACCAGGAGTTATTTTGGGAAACTAATGCATGACGTAGTTCTAATTCACTTTTAAATACAGTGTGAGTTGTGTACAGATTAGTCTGTTGTTGTTGCTTATTTACATTGCCATGAGACAGTGGGTTATAGAAGACCTGAAGAATCGTTTTTTTGTTTAGAATGAAGCACAAAACTACACAATGGGCTATCTGTGCTCTGTCCACTATGGGGAAGACATGAAGAAAGCATTTTTGTATTCAAATACAGCAATTTGGCACAATATATATATTTTTTTTCAGGTTCTGGGCTATAACGCTGAGATAAATGATCTTACTCATAGAAGAGTGTCACGGGAAAAATGAAAGATATCAATATTATATAATACGACAGATGTTCATATGATCCAATTCAGGTATGGCGGTGGTAATCCGATCGAAATCCATTTTGGTTTCTATGTAAAGCTGTGATATGTAGCTATTCCTATGTATTTGATATTTGGCTTTTGATTAGTGTTTGTTTAGGAACGATCACGATATCTCAATTAGCACGAAGGTACTCATTGTGCTAAGTTAAATTTCAAGATTACTAAGCCATCATTTCTGCTTAGTACGATGTTTGGTTAGTACAAAACTACACAATAGGCTATGTGCTCGCTGTCCACCTTGGGAAATTATATTAAATTTAATTAACTCGAAAACAACAATAAAATTGTAAATCATACAATTCCAGAAACACTCACTCTCTTAGTGTGTGTAGGTTTATTTTTTTAATCTCTCGCAGATCTACATGAGGTCTACCTACACTTTCTCATAGTTAAACTGGCCTTCACACAGCTATTTTCATGCATACAATTGTGTGTCCTTCTTTTTAACAGCGGTAACTTTACGAACTTACATTATTTTCATAAAAGTTTTAATACCCATACCAGACCTCTTGAGATACAACGATAACCTATTGTGCAGCTTTGCGCCTAACCCCAAACAGCGGAACTAATATGATTTTCTTTTCTTTTTGCTCAGCCCCCCTCTAGTACAGCGGTATATCTCCGGATTACAACGCTAAAATCAGGGGTTCGATTCCCCTTGGTGGGCTGAGCAGATAGCCCGATGTGGTTTTGCTATAAGAAAAACACACACACTTCTTTTTGCTCACTGATACGTTTACTGAATTACTACGTTAAAATTCAGGTTTTCGATTTCCCATAATAAGTAATGTATAGATATCGCACTGCGTAACTTTGGATTAATAAAAGCAACAACAAATTGACAAAATAACATTAAATATCAAATTATATTGATAAAGAAAAAAAATGTTTGTAAAATTATAGTTGTATGCATACTTACATTTTCAGTTGATTGTTTGTTTTATAACTTGTGATGTGCATATTTTTATTTATACATTCGTATTTTTGATCAGCGGTTCCCAGTGATAAAATGGAAATCTTCTTTTCTTGTGTGAGAGGCGATCCACAAATAACCTCAGTAAGTATATGTTAAATATGTATTAAGAAAGTATTACTACACCCGTTTGATCGAGTTTAATTTCTAAAAACTCCGTAGAGTATGAAGGAAAAAAATAACAGACTTGCATTTTTAAGTTTAAATAATTTATTCTTCTGTATAACAAAAACCAATCACTGGTTATGATTTATATAAAAAGTGTAATATCTTTAGGAACTACTTTGTGATGTCAGAAAAACACATTTAGAAAATGCTGAGAGAAAACGATAAAACCCAATAATCCGAGTGTATTCGAAAGAAGGACTTCTTTTAATCAGAAGGAAACTGGGAACTATTTTTAGGAATCGTTTAATAGACATTTCTAGATTATGGTATCATTATTGTCTGACCACTATCCACTAATTGGACTGATAACTACTAATTTTGAAATAAAATTTGACTTTAAGACATGTTTCAAACCCATAAAGCTTCAGTGTTATTGAATTTTTTAGATTCATGTTTTTTGTTTTTTAGTTTTTAGACAAATGGGATACTTGTAAGAATTCGTACTTTCCAACCGCAACTGACGGTCAAGTTTTACAACAGATGTGTACAAACATAATGGTTAAAGCCGCGGTAAGTATAAAAAACAATCGATTAGCGTATTTTACAAATAATTTAATATATTTTTTAGCCAACTGCATAAATTAATTAAAGAAAAGGAAGAAATGGGGTTCATTAAAAGTTCATAACAATTAATCTTGGAAGTAGCGTTTTACGTGTTCATGGATCATTTGTAAGAATTGTTAAAGAAGTAAAAAACTTGATCCTCTGCAGTCATAACATTCAGTTTAGGTCACACTTTAAAACTTTACACTAATCTTTCACTTGGTGTTATAGGATAATGTTATTTATATTTTTATACAGTTAATATAATTTAATGTGTTTTCCTTTCATTAATTATAATATCGACTAATAAAATGAGACATTTTCCTGCAGTAATGTATTTGAAGTTCTCCAAAACATGTGGTTTTATCTAACTTCAGACAAATTACTACTAAAATATTATTACGAAATATGAATTTACTGTAGCTTTATTATAACTTTTGTTTAGTTGCAGGTGATACACTGTTGTACTGGGGACTGGCACGGCCTAACGCGTTAAGGCGTGCACTTCATAATCTGAGGGTTGCGGGTTCGCGCCCGAGTCGCGCCAAACATGCTCGCCCTCCCAGCCGTGGGGGCGTTATAATGTGACGGTCAATCCCACTTTTCGTTGGTAAGAGAGTAGCCCAGGAGTTGGTGGTGATGACTAGCTGCCTTCCCTTTAGTCTTACACTACTAAATTTGGGACGGCTAGCACAGATAGCCCTCGAGTAGCTTTGTGCGAAATTCCAAACCTGTTGTACTGCTTAAGTACATTACGTTTCTTTAGTGGGGGGCTCGATAATTTAATGTTTTGGGAGTCTACACCTTATATACGCGAACAGTAAACTATTGGAAGATTTCAGAACAAGTTCAGATGGGTTCGTATCCCCTTCGCACCAAACATGCTCTCCCTTTCAACCGTGGAGGCGTTATAAGTGACAGTCAATCCCACTATTCGTTGGTAAAAGAGTAGCCCAAGAGCTAGCGGTGGGTGGTGATGACTACCTACCTTACCTCTAGTCTTACACTGCTAAATTACGGACGGCTAGCGCAGATAGCCCCCGTGTAGCTTTGCGCGAAATCCAAAATAAACAAACAAACGAACTAGTTCAGGTAAAACTTCATATTAAAACATATCACTGGTTGCTGTACTTCTTAAGTCTCTGTTTAATGTTGTATATGAGCTGCGTTATTTATTGTAAACTTGAATCTGATATTTAGATTATGATGACGGGTGCTATAAATATACACTTTGTGAATTTCAATACATTTATTTACATATCTGTGTAATTCACGAATCTTCTTACTTTTGTTTCAGATGGTTAAGTGTATGGATGCGCAACTGGTAAGTTAAACTTTATTATTGTTGAACTGACAAATGGGCCCAAATAGTCTCGTATATATAGTATAAATAGACTAAAGAGTTAATTTATAAAAACCTTCATTTTAAAAAATTCGTCATTTCATAATCATATAGCACTTTTCATATTATTTTGCAGACGCAATATTACACCCAGATTAAAACTGTGGCTGAAAACTGTAAGCTGAGTGTGTAACCTGCACGAAATATGTTTTTGGTGGGAAAATAAAAAGAGTAAGTTTGAATTTTATTTATTTTTGTATACGCTTTAGATACCATAAAGTATACTGGCAGCAGAAAATCATATAACTTTCAACGTAAGATTTAGTCTTAAAATTTAGGAAGAAAACAAAGATAACTATGTATTGTTTTCGGTATACTTATTATATTTTGTAGTTCTATGTCATGAAATTCATCTCACAATAGCTTCTTTTCCTTAAGTTTACGATTTTATTTTCAAATACCGTAACGTCAATCATCAATCTGTCTCTTTTTTTTTTTTAAAGCATGTATCTTTCTGCTTTCACAATCGAGGTGTGATGTTAATAAAATTTTAATATTTTCAAGCTAATATGTTTATATAGCGATGCTTCTGAAGAATATGGATTGTGTTTTATAAATTTAAAATATTTCAAAACATGCAGCATGTCTATGTTACTCTAAAATTATAACGTTGTTCATTAATACTGGTTTTTGTCACTGAAGATCGGTGAAATTAATACAGTTCTGAGTTACTTTGTCTTTTTCACTTACAGAATATGTTCAACTATACCACTATATCCTTTGATTTTCTTCTTTTTCCTCAAGAGATACACTGTTACGTCAGAAATATTTTGGAGAAACCTGTCAATATTATCTGTCTACAGATAACGTAAATAAAATGTTCAAATCATTGAAAATGTTGCATTTTTCTTTCTTAGATCTTTCTTAGTAAAATGTTTTCATTTTACTTCATTCGATTTCATTCTTGAAAAACACAAATAGCCCACCAGTAGCTTTGTGCGAAATTCATAAAACAAACAAACAACACGACCAACAATGACGTTATTCGCTTTAGATGTTATTTAACAACGTGACCAAGAATAACGTTATTCGCTGTAGATGTTATTTGACAACATGATCAACAATAACGTTCAGATACTCTCTAAATGTTGTTTAATATTTTTAAGGGATACAAGTGCCCGTCACCCCGTGATGACTAGCTGCCTTCCCTCTAGTTTTACACTGCTAAATTAGGGACGGCTAGCACAGATAGCCCTCGAGTAGCTTTGTGCGAAATTCAAAAACAAAACAAACAAAGTATAATAATATATACGCATTCATACTCACACTTCAAGAAACTCATTTCGACCACTTATCTAACAGTATCCTTACGATTTGAGTTAAGTACATTAGCTTCGACTTACAAAAGACACTTAGTCAAAATATATAGCAACATCAATGTAAGCAATTGAGCAAAAATGTATTTTGTGAAGTTACAGAAAACAGAAAAATATATCTTTAAATTTTTAAACGAAATAAATATTTTAATAATAAATATAAGACGAGACTCTTCAACTTTAGAATTTTTCGCTAGTTTATTACAGTATATTTATATAAAAGTGCTTTAAATGTAATTAATATATTTAAAACACGATAAATGTTTTACTAGTTATCACCCATTATAATAATTAATCTGAGGGTCGTGGGATCAAATCCCTGTCGCACCGAACATACACAACATTTCAGTTGTGGGGGCGTTATAACGGGCGGTCAATCCCACTTGTCGTTGGTAAAAGAGTAGCTAAAGTGTTGGTGGTGGGTGGTGATAACTAGCTGCCTTCCATCTAGTCTTACAATACTAAATCAGGGACGACTAGTGCAGATAGCCCTCGTGTAGCTTTGCACGAATTTAAAGAAAAACAAATAATTGATTAATTTTTCTGAAATAAGTAGCAGAAGGCAACTGTCCAGTTGTGAAAGTTTAGCATTTTAATGTTCATTTAGAGTCTTACTAAATAACTTAATAATGTAAGAAACAGCATCTACAAGGGGGAAAATGTTTTTATGCTAGCAAATAAATTTTATTACTAAAAATGTTTGTTTATATAATTAATTTTGAAGATTTACTAGCAAACGAAATTGCTAGTTAAATTATTAAGCCTTATGGGCTTTATTTAACAAACTGAATAATATGGTTAAAACATTTGTATAAGATATGTTAAATATATGTATATTGAACAAAATAGAAACTCGTAAGCTTTATGTATGTATATATATATATATATATATATTCACAGTAAATATTATTTTATCAATAAAAGTTCTAAGTGGCCAATTGTGTAATGTAACAAAGCAATAATAATTTTCCTTAAGTAGTAAGCCTAACCTTAAGCAGTGCAGAAACATTGACTAAATTTGAATTAACGTCCTTACATAAATTAATAAAAATTATATTTTTGAAGAACGACGTCAACTAATAAGGTATCTCAGCATCGCTTTGATATGGGGGAGTGAAATTTTTGGTTATTGCTATTTATGATGGTTAAGGAGCTTTATATAAGATACTGCAAATTGTATGCTCTGGCCTAGACTGTTGCAATGAGTGAAGGATCTCTGTTCGTGTGATAACAGGAACGTCGAATCTAAATTTATAAAGTACATTGTTTAACCACTTTGAAATGACTGGTAGGTCCGACCAGATAAACCAAAAATTTGCTAATACAATTAAAGATTTTTGTAATGTTATTGCATTAAAGATTAGGCTATATTCATATATAACAATATGATAATATAGGCACAGCGTAGTGATGAACGCCATTTTTAAAGGTACTCATTTTCTTTACCCTCAGTAGACTCAGCAGATAGGCCGATGTGGCTTTGCTATAAAAAAACTCACAAACAAACACACACACTCATTGTTTACGAGTTTGTTTGTTTTTAATTAGTCAGTAACGACAGGAATTCAAACCCGCGGCCCTCAGATGATGAATCTAATGTCCTAACCACCTGGTCATACCGGGCAGATGGTCACTGCCAAAACTAGATATATGTATAGATAAAAAAGTTTTCGTATTTTAAATATATATGTCACAAGAACTATCGGTCTTGGTAGCAGATGTCACTTGAAACTTTCAATATCAAATTTCATCGTAGTCATTGAATATTGAAATTATAAATGTGAGCCTTACTCTGTCATATGTAATTAAAAAATCATCTGATTTTTCCAAAATAAGCTATCATTAACGGAGATATTCATTTTAAGGTAATGTCATATTTTTATTAAATTAAATGTTTTTATACATAAAATATCAAATTTCAGTAATTGAAGTGTTCTCATTAGTTTGATTCTCCTATTTCCAATTCCTTTATTTTTTTGGGGGGAGGTGACAAGTATAATCTTAAACTTGTGGTCTGAAGCCTAATTTCTCATGGCATTCGTTGTCACATATGCAATTACTGAACCTAATGTTTATTTAAATATGCAACAAAAAAGTAAAGATATCATGAGCTGCCCTCGTATATAATGCTTGTATATTCATGAGAACTTTAACAAAAAAGAATAATTTATCGTTTTACTCTCCAATTTGGTTAATTTAATTATATGCTTTTAATATGAAGTCAATTGGAAATGCATATAATTTCTGTTGGCTTTGAACACAAACAACATTAACATTTTCATACCCTAAACTTTTTTTTTATTTTGAAATTAAAATAAATTACCCTTAGAATAACTATACAGTATCAAATTTGAGCATTCGTGCTTCTATTTGTGCAATATTACGTACAATAATTATTATGGCAAGTTAGCAGCTCATTATTATTGTAGTATATATAAATATTGTAAAGTATTACACGTGGTACGCATGGGAATTGCTCTATGCTCAACGTTTCCCTCATGGAACACTATGTATAAAATCACACCAGTTATATTTATTTCAATTTAAGAAGTGATGAGTTGAAAGATCTTTCGTGATTGTTCATATGTTCATGTGATAAAGCAATCGTTATTTTTCGAACTCATTTCTGTTTGTAGGTCAGTGTCCAAGAAATAAAAAAAAAAATTGAAAAGGGTTTTTGATGACATTTTATTATATCAAAGATCAGGAATAGTGCTGCAAGGAAACAGTTTATCTACCTCAAGTCTAATGGAAACGATAATCAGTGATGTCGAGAAAACCCACTTGTAGAGAAATATATATGCAAAAACGGCTCGTTTGGGTTGAGAAAATATTTTACATAGAAGAGCGAACAACGTTTCGACCTTCTTCGGTAATCGTCAGGTTCACAAGGAAAGAAAGAGGTAACTGACCGGAAGCTGACCACGTGTTTGGAAGGGATTGTGTAACTGGGTGTCGGAATGTAGAGGGCGGTGTTAGATGTTTGAATATATAATTTTATTTATTATATTATATTAATATACGTATAAAGACGTTCCTTTATATTGGTTTATTTTGGATTTAAGTTGTTGTATAAGTAAGGCTTCTTTAACTTCGCGTTTGTTTATGTATTAACATAGAGTTAATGTGATTGAAAAAATTAAGTATGTGTTCTGTAGATCTGAATCCCGCAACCATGTCATCTACATATCTGTACCAGTATAGTGGTGGATGTAATGCTGTGTTAATTGCTTGTGTTTCAACTTTTGTCATAACAATATTGGCTAGAACTGGTGATACTAGGTAGCCCATGCTTAAGCCATTTGTTTGTATATAGTTGTGGTTGTTGAACATGAAGTTTGTCGTTATCGTGGTGAATTCTATGAGGGTTGCTTATTGGTTGCTGGGAATGTCTATAGTTGGGTTAATCACATTAACTCTATACATCCCAACATTAACTTCGCATGTAAACAGGAAGAAAGCAATCAAATATCATTTCTTAACCTCAAAATTACAAGAACTGACACACAATTCAAAACAGAAATCCACCGAAAAATCACCCATAATGGACTATACATTCCTTGGGATTCAGCACATGAAACAAAACAAAAACTCAACATACTAAGAAACCAAATAAACACAGCCATAAAACTGTGCTCACCAGATAAAATTAACGATGAATTAGACAAAATAAAACAATGCTTCATCAACATCAATAAGTTTCTTCCACAAACCGTAGAAAACATTATACGCACACACCTAGACAGAAAGCAAAATCAACCAACAAAAGTAAATATATCTCACGAATCAAAAAATCACGAAACCATATACTGCTGCATACCATATATTCCCGACATCAGCAGACAAATAACCAACATTTGGCAAAAACTAGTACCAAAATATGACATTCTAGTTAATACCAAATTTATTCAAAAAACCAGGCACAAAACTGAGGTCTATACTATGTAAAAACAACACTGACAAACACCACACCAACATTACTTATAAAATACAATGTGATAACTGCCACGACTTCTATATTGCAGAAACAAGTAGAAAAATGGAAACTAGATTCAAAACTCACAGAAAGTCACCTTCACACGTTTTCGAACACTACAAGTCAAATAAACACAACATAACCATAGAAAACACTCAAATTCTAAATAAAGAAACAAACATAAACAAACCCATAATTAAAGAAGCCTTACTTATGCAACAACTTAAACCCAAAATAAACCAATATAAAGGAACGCCTTTATACGTATATTAATATAATAAAATAAATAAAATTATATATTCAAACATCTAACACCGCCCTCTACATTCCGACACCCACTTACACAACGCCTTCCAAACATGTGGTCAGCTTCCGGTCAGTTACCTCTTTCTTTCCTTGTTAACCTGACGATTTCCGAAGAAAATCGAAACGTTGTTCGCTCTTCCATGTAAAATATTTTCTCAACCCAAACGAACCGTTTTTGCATATATATTTCTAATGGATACACTTTATTTGGTAAAAGAGAAATTGAGAGATGTGTTATTGTGAAAACAAATAAAGGTATTAATATGATATCTTTGTTATGAAATAATTATGGCAACTTTTGGCATCTGCAAGAGTTTCTTAAATATGATGTTTTGTGAATTTTTAATTCATCAGTTGCTTTTTCAAAACATTCAGTCTTGGCTAAATGCTGTATATTGTTCTATACTCATGTTATTGAATGCCTGCATGAAGTACTTATTGAGTAAATGCCCGAGTAGTAATGGAGAAGGTAGCGTATGATTGAACAAATATGAACGAGTTGTTATTCTGGACTGTACATGTTCTTTTGAGCATATATTCGTCAAAACGCACATACGCACCTATTTTGTATAAAATTGTATGCTTTTCATATAATATTTTTCGAAACAGATCAACGCTTTGTTCACACTGTTTCTCTGTATTTGGTGTAGATTCATGTATAGTCACGTGCAAGATGTTATAGGACGTCAAGTTGTACGACTGTCCAGAAATGGTGTGAAGCAAATTGATATTGCCAGAACAGTAGACTACTTCCAGATTACTGTATTCACAATCCAAAAACTTGGGACTACTACAGGAAGCCTTTTTCCAGAAATGTATATTGGTAAACGCTTAGGAATTGCTGCCCAGGATGACTATGTTTTGATTAAGTTAATAAGTCAAAGTCGAAACAAGTCTTGCAACATCTTATGAGAGGAAAGGCATGAACATATTAATTTCAGGATAGCCAGGATAACAGTAAATACGATACTGACCCAATAAGATTACTTTGCAAGAAGGGCTATCTTTAAACCGATATTAACCATATTTCACCACCGTCACTGTAGTATTTAGGTAAGGCAGCATACTAGCTTATAGGTATGACACTGGCGACATGTCATCTTTTCAGATGAGTCCTCTTTTCGGCTTGTTAAAGCTGATAGTAGAATTATGTTCGTCGTTTCTCCAGAGAACAGATAAGAGAAGGTTGTCTTTCCCACAGGGAACACATAGTATGTGGTTCGGTATATGTTTGGGCAGCTATTCATCATCGTGGAAAAACATCCCTACCATTTTGGTAGGGTTACAGATGCAATATATAATAATGCAATGTTATATTTTGTCATTATCTTTGTTTTGGTAGGGTTTTGATAGGTGTGATGCTAAATTGCATATCTTTCTACAAGGGTCTAATGAAATTGTTTGCTGTTATAATAATTTTTTACGATCTTATCTCATTATACGAATGACATACATAGAGGGTCCCCCAGTGGCTCATCGGTATGTCTGCAGTCTTACAACGCTAAAAACCGGGTTTTGATACCCGTTGTGGGCAGAGCACAGATAGCCCGTTGTGTAGCTTTATGTTTAATTAAAAATAACAATAACATACATAGATGTTTAATATAATATATACTTCTCAGTTTGATATTACTAACTGTATTTATATTTTGTCTTAATAATAATGATCGTATTTATTCCAAAATATACAAATAGTTTGGTGAAGACTGTATGTGGGGTGATTTTGTATTTAGTAGAAAGGTTTAATTATTTGAAATTGTGCAGTTTGGAAAGTAATAACTTCCATTCATAAGCAGAGGACAGCAGTATTCTTCGATTTGAGAGTATGAAATAGATCTCAGTATTTTCAAGCAATTAAATTATTTTATTTTTAATAAATAATAGTAAACCCAAAAAAACTAGTGTTAAAGCTATTTGTATATAGCAAAGTTCGATCGACGTTTCGGGTTTAAATTGTTTGTTTATTTTTGAATTTCAAGCAAAGCTACACAAGGGCTATCTTCACTAGCCGTCCCTAATTTAGCAGTGTAATACTAGAGGGAAAGTAGCTAATCATCACCACCCACCGCCAACTAGTGGGCTACTCTCTTACCAACGATTAGTGGGATTGACCATCACAATATAACGTCCCCACAACCGAAAAGGCGAGCATGTTTGATGTGACGGGGATTCGAACCCGCGACCATTGGATTACGAGTCGAACGCCTTAACCCACCTGGCTATGCCGGGCCGAAAACAATTGCCAAAATATTTCTACAATACCATAGTTTACTAAGGTAGAGAAAATTACTCCTCTGCATTTTCACTTGCACAAGATCTATAAACTTACCATAAAAGTTGAAAGCAGTGCATTTACCTAAGTATGACCTTTTGTTTATAGCTGGAAATGGAACAAGTTTAAAAAAGCGATAGCTAAGCACAAAGCTACACAAAAAGCTACAATACAGGTATAGAAACCCGGTTTCTAGCGTTGTAAGTCCACAGACATACCGCTGTGCTACTGGGTGGTGGTGGTTCTAAAAATAATTAATTAACATGCTAATGAAAGGTTATAGAAAGTTTTGATCAAATAGTAAATATTTCATATTGTCAGGTTTTAAGAGAGCCGAATTCTTTAAAGAAGAAGTCGGTGATTTTTTGGCGATAAACAAATAGCACACAGTGCAGTTATTTTTAAAATAATATTTCAAAACAAGTCACACGAAAATACAAAAAAATCGTTACACTGTCGGTTATTCCAGTTGTATCCAGAGCTTTACATAATTGCCACTTTTTAGTCAGTATCCACACAGGATTACTTTGGAACACCATTTGACAAGATGAATTATTTCTTCTCTCCTCTTTTATTACAACGCTATCAATGATTAATTGACTTTAGAAGTTGTCCATTATAGTTAAACTGACGATCACGAAGTCTAACTTCACTTTATTCATTAGTCAAACTTGTCATAACTATTGTTTTTTAAAATAATTAACTTTTAACATTCTTGTTATGAATTACATATCGAATCACTAAATAAATTAAACAATAACTCTCAAACAATCTTACATATCCAACGATACACCCACCCATCTTCAAGAAAAAATATTTACAATATTTTTGTACTATATAAAAAGACAGTTTTCACTTCTTATACAAAGTACCATAGTATGGTCTACACTGACATTTGCAGTACCCTTATTGGTCTTTCATCATATGGGGTTTCTGATAAGGCTTTACCATGACAGGGTCTTCGTCTTGATTTTGTGTTGCTTGAAGTCTGTCTTGCCTGTTTGGACCTCAACAGCTTACACTTGTTAGGTCTTCCCTTTTGAAGTATTTCTTTAAAAGATTGACGTGGTAGATCTTTGTCTTCCCATCTACTTACACTTTTATAGTACATTATGTTGATAACTTCCTACATCGCAAAAGGTCCTTTCTACTACAGGGTGAATATATTATTGTTTGTCAGTATCCTGTTTGACCTTGAGATGTCGATCCTCTATATCTTTTTGTCATAGAAGTGCTTCTAACTGGTTTTCATGTGTTTAGCTTCACAAGTAGAACTGTTTTGACAGATACAATACAGCACCCCTTTCTGGTCCTCTCCTCTGTAAGTCTCTTTATGTTGTGCTCGAGTTTCTTTCTGGCATTGCCCCAAGGTGTTTCTGTAATGAAGGTTTTTCCTCCATTCACTTCAGCTCTTGTAAACCTACATTCAAGATATCACATTATAAGACTTGCAGAAACTTAATGTCTTGTTTGATTTTCTTTTCTTGAGCTATTCTGGGGACTAAAAATGCCTCATTTGTCACCTTTCTGCCTGGTTCCTCCAAACTGATATTGCCTTGTATATTTTCATTCATTATAGATTGGTACCTTGATACACATAGCTTCAAGGTCTCCCATGTAGTATGGAGCGTCTACTTTAATCCTTGATATGGGAAACCTTTTCATTGTCTGATCAATCACACATAAGACGAACCTTCCCTGTCAACAGATCATAAGATACTAGACCAGGGATGGGCAACTTATTTTTTATAGTGGTCACAACTGTGGCTAATGAAAACGACATTGGCGACACAATTAAAAAAAAGAAAAAAGATGTTAGTTTAATCAAAATAATTTCATTTCAACTAGCCTTTAATGTGACATTTGATGGGGTTTTCATTAACAAGTTTCATAAAATTTGGCTTAATATCAATGCTCAATGAGCTCTGCCTCTAAATTTATGTCAATAAGCCGAGATCTCTATCTAGACTTGAGAAAATCTAGCGTAGAAAATGTTGACTCACACATCCATGTGGATCCAAACATGGAAAATAATTTTAAAATTGCCATCTTTAAATTTGGAAGACTCATTTATCTGAATAGTGAGCCACATCTATCTGATAGAACGTTTTGTTTACCTTTAATGTAAGCATCTCGTATTCAAATCCACACTTATTCAAGTATGAAAAAGATGTAAATTACTTACTGAAAGTTCTTAAGTCAAATTGAACTGAATTATGCAAAAATTCAAATATCAATTTTAACTTTCTAAATTCGGAGAAATGTGATTCACATTTTTGAGATAGATTTTTGATCCAGTTTACATAGAGATCATCTTTAGCAACAGAGAAATCAGAGTCTTTATTATTTCCTAGAAAATTATTCAACTTTTCAAAATGTGTCGAATCATTCTTTTGTAATTGTTCCGCAAAGAGGTTTAGCTTTAACTGAAAGTCATGAATAGACTGTGATTGCTCGCTTATTATTTTACTTCTTCCCTGAAGCTTCGCATTCAAATTATTCAAGTGAGCCATGTGTGTGTGTTTGTATGCATATACATACACCCTACATGCTAAAAGTATGTGGACACTCAACCAACATACCCATATGTGTTTGTTGAACATCTCATTTCAAAACCATAGGCAGCAATATAAAGTTGGTCCCCCATTTGCTACTATAACAGCCTCCACTCTTCTGGAAAGGCGTTTCACTAGATTTTGGAACATGGCTGCGGAGATTCGCTCCTATTTAGCCACAAGAGCATTAGTGAGGTCATGCATTGATGTCGGGCGAGAAGGCCTGGCACGCAATCGGCGTTTCTTATTCATCCCAAAGATGGTCGATGGGATTGAGGTCAGGACTCTATGCAGGCAAGTCAAGTTCTTCCACACCAACCTCAGAAAACCATGTCTTTATGGACCTCGCTTTGTGCATGGGGGCATTGATGAGCTGAAACGAAAAAGGGCTTTCTCCAAACTTTTGCCACAAAGTTGGAAGCACCCAATTCTCTAGGATGTCATTGTATGCTGTAGCGTTAAGATTTCCCTTCACTGGAACTAAAGAGTCGAACTCAAACCAGACCATTATTCCTCCTCCACAAAACTTTACAGTTGGGACAATGGATTCAGGCAGGTTGCATTATTCTGGCATCCACGAAACCCAGATTCGTCAGTCAGACTGCCATATAGTGAAACGTGATTCATCCCTCCAGAGAATGTATTTCCACTGTTCCAGAGTCCAATGGCGGTGTGCTTTACACCACTCCAGCAGACGTTTGGCATTGCGTACGGTAATCTTAGGTTTGTGTTAGAAAAAAAACGTGTTTCAGAATAATGGTGTAAAAAATACATTGTCTTTCGTAGTTCTTTTTTTGAACACAATGAAATGCTCCAGCAAGTTACGAACTTTTACGTACAGAGAGAAAAGCCTCGTATAAGAATGACAAAACAATTAATCAACGTGCTGAGCTATTCTGGTCTGTGGCGTAGACAACTAATGCAGGCGGTTGCACCCTTAGTCTGCTCACTAATTGAACTAGTAAAAAATCATACAAGTTTAGAAAGAGTGAAAAAGGTTGAAGCTAATTGACATATTTAACTTCATGCTAACCCTGGAAACTCAGAACTGTGTGTGTGTGGTTTTCATTTTATCTATCAGCAGAAGTCATACAAGTTTCTGCTAGTAATGATATTATCTTTGTTTACAGAAGAGATAATACTTTCAAGTTTTTGGCAATAGGTTTATGTATTTTTGCCGATTTCCGTAAGTATTATCGGAAAACTGATTTCTGCTCAGTTATAATTTCTTTTAAAATTTATTTTCATTTGAGAGCGACAACTCATATTCATTCGAGAGTTTTGTTTGGTTTGTTTTGAATTTCGCGCAAAGCTACTGAGGGCCATCTGCGCTAGCAGTCCCTAATTTAGCAGTGTAAGTCTAGAGGGAAGGCAGATAGTCATCACCACCCAATGCCAACTTTGGACTACTCTTTTATCAACGAATAGTAGGATTGACCTAAATATTATAACGCCTCCACGGCTGAAAGGGCGAGCATGTTTAGTGCGACGGGATTCGAACCCGTCACCTTCCGATTATAAGTCGAGTGCCTTACCCACATGACCATGCCGGGCCCATCATTCCAGAGTACTAGGCCTGAAGCAAAGGGAATTGGCGTAGTTTAACAGTGAAGAGTAATGTTTGTTGTTGCTGTAAAATACAAGTAAAAGCTTAGATTTCACAGAGTTTAAGTGAAGGTTTATTGCACTGTTTAAACTGAACTTGGACTTATTTTGCATTAATTTAATATAAGGGGAGGGGAACACGGAATAACAAAATTTTGTTTATTTTTCTATTTACGTCATCAGTGTATCGCGCTAGTCCTTCGCTTTGAAAGTATACATAATTACTGTATTATTTATGTATTTTATTCATAGATGGCACTTAAGCCTTTTGTTTGGGTAGGCTAATCTGTCGCGTGCGGGATGTTGTGCAGATGAGAAGAATCAGTCCTATAATTAATAGACATTTCAGTTTCTAGTTTTACTTTGTTCTGTGCTAATCAGAGAAAACACAAAATGTAGAAGTCTTATATATCTCAGTGTGATTTTGTGTGGTATGTCATTATGCACAGTTCCCTTAAATTTTACATGAAAACCATTGACAGAGACAGATCACATGGTACTGAGTCTCCCACTTTCCTCTGCTACGTTTTCCTGAGCTAATCTGTCATTAAGTAGTTCCTGAAATGAGATTTGAAGACCTGCCCACTGCAAAAAGTAAAATTCAAAGGAAAATGTTGCTTTTTAAATGAAGTTTTTTTGTTTACTGTTTTTTTAACTAAAAAACGGCTTCACTTCTTGCTTCACTGAGATATCGCTATATTTATATATGTATATAAAACACGACTCTCGCATATCTTATGTTGTTTAAAAAATGTTTACATTTTTTTTTCATTTCATTTGCACTTGTGTATAGCCAATAGAAAGAGCATATTTTAAACAAAGTATTAGTGTGGTATACCCGATTGTTTGTGTGAAGAGCTTGAAGTGCTTAAACAAAAGACGTTGTTTTGTTCTGGGCAGTAGTCATTCGCGGGTTCGAATCCCTATCGTGCCAAACATGCTCGCCCTTTCAGCCGTGGGGACGTTATAATTTGACGGTCAATCCCAGTATTCAATGGTAAAAGAGTAGTCCAAAAGTTGATGGTGGGTGGTGATGGGTAGCTACCTTCCTCTAGTCTTACACTGCTAAATTAGGGACAACTAGCGCAGATAGCCCTCGTGGAGCTTTGCGCGAAATTCAAAACAAACCAGACAGTAGTGAATTTTTTTAAAACAATTTATCAGTTAGTCAGAAAGACACAAATTAAAATAATATTGGGACCTTCTCTTCTAATCCCTGATATACATTTTATGTTTCAAAATGCATATTTGAATTAAACGAATTATTTTTCAACAGCCAACATAATGTAAAAAAATATGCTTATTTAACATTGCACCAAAATATAATATGTCTCAAGTTTATATTGAGTTGAGGAATAATTCGTGAGCGTTTTTTCAAGTTAAAAAATATATTCATAAATGAAACGCTTTCGCAAAATATTTCATGTCATTTGGTAGATAATTTTTTGCTTTAATAGATGTGTGTTTGATTTTCATGTCTTTAATTTTTGCTTTCATTTTCAGCTCATTAAATGGAATGTCAAGTGGACAAAATCGAGCATTTTCGACACCATTTGCTTTTCGCATTTAATTTCTTGCAATTTCGTTTAAAACAATGCATACTATATACCTAGGTATTACATGAAATAAAGTATCATAAGAAATGTTTTGGGTGTAATGTGTTCATGCATTGAAGTATTGTATAGTCTTGCATGTAATGCTTGAATGAAACTATTTAAAAACGCTCACGAATTATTCCTCAACCTAATATTAAGTGCTAGAGTTATATGATGATATATTTGTAAATCATGCCAACAGTCATTACACAACATGTAAATGGGAGGAATTCCCTAAGAAGAGACAATGGAAGCATTGGAAAAAGCAAAGACTAAAAGCTAAATTTGATGTTTAGCACTGTCTAACCCAAGGCAGCGTGAGTATGCAGGAACCTGTTATGGCCTTAATTCATTTTCTGTGTTAAAGTGCATGTGTAAAATGATTTTGTATTTTGCATTTCATTGTTAAAGGGTTTTATCAGGTATTTCTGTAAAGGAGTCTTCTCTTTTGTACTATATAGTGTATTGTTTCTCGTTTTAAATTAAAGACAAGTAATGTTTATTTCATTAATGTTAAATGGTTTTCTTTTTATCGACTGATTTTCATTATATTGTATCATGCATTGAAGCTTCCAAATGGTGTTTATTTTAATCAATTAATTTTTGTCGTATTGTGCAGTATCTTACATTGACCTGATATTTAAACTAAAGCAAGAGAGTTATTTTTCTATGGATAAATGCACTTCTTTGTTTAAGATTTATGTCCTTCATGTGGCTTATATTTGCTATTAGGAACAAGGGAAATCAACGTGTTTCTTGACCATGTGAGATTAAATGTGATTGTTCTTTAAGTTAAATTTAACAGTCAACTTGAGGTTAAGCCTGAAACAAAGCTGAGGGGAAGATGTGATTTACAGACATATTATATATTGTCTGTTATCTTTATTAATATAGAAACGTTTACTTTTTTTATTTTCTGTTTCTCTGCAGTTTGGCATAAACAGGTGATATAGAAAATCATTGAAACTGTTGCGTTTTAGTTGCTTTCGTGTCTTTGTTGTTCTAGATAGCAAAAAGTGAATGAGTGGACGGTGTTTGGGTGTGAAAGCTAATGAATAGTGTAGGAGAGTGACCACTCACGTGGTGACACAGTTACATATAAAAGGTAAAAAGTTATTTTATCGGTTAAAGAGGCTTGTTTCTTTCAAAGATTTATCTGCTCGAGAGAGAAAAATCTGTTGATCTATTCAAAGATGCAGTAAAAACTAGTGTCTATGCAGGTGTGGATATCGTAGTTTTATGGTTTCTTTTTGCTTTGTCTTTAATAAAGATTGTTGTCAATTTTCAACATACGTATACAGTTTCCCGATTCTCCCATACTGTAAAACTTTGAAATTCAGATTACTTTGAACATTTACTGTGCAATTATTTTGGTTTTAAACGAGCATATCTAATGCTTGCAAGGAACAAAGTTCACCTGAAAATATTCCAGGGTTATCTACACTGCGTATTTGTTGAAAGTCATCTTTCAAGCTCGTTTATGAGCTTTTCACCAAGCAAGAGACAGTTTGTGTATAAAAGCTACATTAAACACGGAAATGTTTAATATGAAGTATTATAATATGTTTAATTTCATGTATTCATACTAGGAAAAAAAGGTGTAGCATGTTAAATCATTGCAGTAATACTTTGGAAAGGCGCCCAATATATTACCAAAACGGAACACACAGTGTGTTGATGCAATAATTTGTCGGATACTTGCAATTGGAAACTCGCTCAAATCTTATAGACGTATCTAGTAAAAAAACAAAAAAACACGAATGCAATTAGAAACCATGTTTGAACTGCTTTAGATCTCATGGTTCAAATGTTAAACTCAAAACCAACAATAACACTATGTAACAAAATTTTTACTTTTTCTTGTTCCTTGCCAGAAAGTGTTATTTCCCAATCACTTGTGCCTAAAGTAAATGGAAAAGACCTATTTTTCTCTTCAAACTTTGCTTTTGTGATCTGAGTAAAGAAATTTTCAAATGTACCCATTTTCCAAAACATTCCAGGTAGATTCAGTGCTGAGTAGCTGATAGAGAATTTTCTCGAACTTACAAGAATTTTCAAGAACTTTCTAGAATGTCAGAGATCTTGGTCTAACAAAGTCGAATGCCGAGCTTTTTACATCTAGGCTCAAGGAGTGAGATTTGTTAGATGAAAGTGTGCAAGTCTCAAGTCAGAGGAAGCGTCACCCACATTTTCAAGCTTCTTCACTCGTCAACGTGGGCTCTGCTTCTGCCACAATGCATCCGGTCTGTGTGAAGCAATTGAAATTGCCTGTAACCCGGACGAGTGGCGCCTCCTCATTGATAGCTCCTCTAGAAGCTTCAGAGCTGTGCTGCTCCATAACGGGAATAAGTATCCGTATTTTCTCCTGGCTCATTCGATGCACCTCAAAAAGGAATACAGCAGCGTCAAGATCTTGCTAGAAGCCTTGAAGTACAATGAGATAGCTGGGAGGTTGTCGGAAACTTCAAATTGGTGGCATTCCTGATGGGGCTGCAAGGAGGCTTTACCAAGTTTCCTTGTTCTTTGCCTCTGGGTTAGCAGGGACACCGCAATGCACTACAACAGGAAGCGCTGGCCACAACGGACAGAGTTCTCTGTGGGGAGGCATAATATCAAGTGTGAGCCACTAGTGGACCTCTAGAAGGCGTTGTTCTCACCATTGCACATAAATTTGGTCTTATGAAACAACTAGTCACAGCTCTTGAAAAGGAGTCTGCAGCCTTCAAGTACTTTTGAAACTTCTTCCCTCAGCTGTCTGAGACAAAGGTCAAAGCTGATGTCTTCGTTGGACCACAAATAAAGAAGCTCCTGGAATGCACAGAATTCACCAAGAAGCTCATTAGGAAGGGATAAAAAGCTTGGGGCCGCTTTGTCGCAGTGGTTTGGGGATTCTTGGACAATCACAAGGCCGAAAATTATGTGGAACTGGTTGAGGCTCTGGTGAAGAACTGCGGCAAAATACGTTGCAGGATGTCCCTGTAAGTCCATATCCTTGACGCTCATCTTGATAAATTCAAGAAGAACATGGAGCATACTCAGAGGAGCAAGGCGAGCGTTTCCACCAAGATATACTGGACTTTGAACGCCGCTACCAACGAGCGTATAAGGAAAACATGACAGGAGACTATATTTGGAGCTGATATGTGAAAGTGATATACATTTACAGTCACAAGTCTCGAAAAACTACTTGCTTGTAAACATTTTTGTTCATTTTTGTATAAATACATGTAAATCTTGATTCATATGTTGTTTTATTCAGATCTTATGTAAATGAAAATGCACAAATCTGCCCGTTTTTACATGGAAAATAGGTTAATTTCTAAATTTCATTATCCAATTCACAAAAGCAAAGTTTAAAGGAAATGATGGCCATTTTCTGTACTTTTACAACTTAAGCAATTGAGAAATAACACATACTATCCAGCAACAAAATATGTGTTACATAGTGTAATCAGATGTGTCTATGTGAGAGTTAAAACTGAAATTCAAACTGCAATAACAAATATTATTTTTGAATTTAAACAAGTACACAGAAATTGTTCTCGACAAACTAAATGAACAAAACTATATTGCTATGATAACCAAAGGAAAGCAGAAATATTTAACATGTTAACATGTGCAATTAACAAAAAGAATAGAATTTTGACGATTGCCACTTATGTCATACAAATGCTCATTACTGCCAAAGAGTAATTTAGAAATGAAATGTGGAAAACTTTCCAGTTTTCGTGACAAAAGTTATTTTAATAGATGTGAAATGGTTACGACATATTAAGTTTATTCAGAAAAGGGAAAAATGTAACATTTTGAAACTTTACTGGTTTTACTTTTTTGCATTATAAAACGTGTTCTTTGCCAGGGGCGACTCACCAAAACTCATCAAACCGTTGCATGTTCCTATACGATAATCATTGTACTAGATGAAACAGAAAGGTTTAAGCGGTGTTCTGATTGCTACATTAAGTGTAAGTACAGTAATCATCTCTCTACGCAACCCATCATTTAACTTCACTCTGTAAGGAAGACGTTTTAGCGATTTTTTTTTACAGTTTATTGAAATAAGTATTAAATTGCTTCGTTATAATATTTACAATTATGTTTTTATTATATATTACAATGAGGTATTTTGAGACTTGCTTTAGCCATCGGCTGAGTTTGTGAAACATCGTGTTCCTTCCTTATTGATCAAAACCATGGGTATACTACGCCTCTTTTTCATGTTGTTCGTTGTTTTGAATTAAGCACAAAGCTACTCAATAGGCTATCTGTGCTCTGCCCACCAGGGTATGGAAACCCGGTTTTTAGCGTTGTAAGTCCGCAGACATACCGCTGAGCCACTGGGGGGGGGCACTCTTTTTCATTTATAACTTAATTATTCACTTGTGTTTATTGATATGACGCAAAGAGAATACATTCGCCTGAGGAAATCAGGTATTTGAAACCGTTGGCTTGGAAATTGTTTACGCAATGTCTATGAAAACAAAATTATAAACAAAGCTGTTAATTTCCTTCATTCAGCATCTAAATTATAACTTATTTATTTTGAGAATATGATTTTTATTTTGTCGCAAGTAAACGCATATTGCGTATTGCTAATATTCTATTCTCGATCCACTTTTAACCGTAGACGTAATACATTGTGACACACATTAAATCTATGTCTTAAGTGGTTACAATATTTCGCAGCAAATGTCTAACAATAACGTGTGGTGTTATATACCAGAGTATTATTGTGGTATTAGATTTACTTTGATATTTTGTTATTAAGCTTTAGACTAGTGTGAGAACGTTGTTTATACTCGCTCAGTGAGTAAAAACTTGAGAAGTGAACATTTTAGCTGTGAAATTTATTCTTGATAAATTAATATTGGACTATTCAATTAAAACTGATATGGTAAAACGTGACGTCCCTGGCAGATTATCAACAAAAGGCAGGTGGCAGTGATATCCACCAATAATAGTTGCTATTAGTGGTCAATAATACAGCTTAACATTGTTAAAGTGTGAATGCTCATCGCTGGCTAAGCATGAAAATAATCAATCACAATGTTGTAATAATTAATCTTTATGAATTTTTAATCACTGTGTTATTTATTCAGTTCATTAGGATTATTTCGATAACACTGTATTCGCTGTTTCCATTAACAATGGCATGACTTCACCTATACTAATAGTATTATCCTGTACGACAATATTCAAAACAACATATTATTCAATGTTTCTAACAGTACTTCATGCAAGTTTTATTATTTATTATGCCTATTAAAATTTTTTAGCTATTTTTGAATAACCTCTAGTGATATGTAACTGTCTTCTTTCGATTAAAGGACAAACCAATATTCCATCGAAAGTTGTAGTATGTTTCACCATCAGTAGAACTTTTTCCTATGTTTATAAATTTTTTGTGTCAACTTATTATTATGCTAGAATAATATGATTCCTTACTCAAGGATTAGTAATATACTTACTCATAGCCAAAACAACTTTTTCAGCCAATTAGATACTTGGATGATTGATGTATACCTTTCCCACGAACGTGTTGAACAGTGTAATATATATTTATATTAAACATGTACAGATGTGTTTGCGTTAATTTTTCCTCATAACGTAAGAAACATTAAGGTGATTTATTGTACTCTCTCTGTATATATATTACAAGTAAGTGGTTTTATTTTGACATACTTGGGAGTATTTAGTTTTAGTGAATGATATATCCGTCAGAACATTGCAAATTTAATTTTTGAACCCATACAAAACCGAATTATAAGTAAGCGAAAACTTTGTAGTAAATATGCTCAATGCTTTCATTGTTAATATTTTGAGAATGAAGAATTTTTAACAAAATATTTGCATAATCTGTTAAAATATATGTAAATTATTTAATGCAGTTTTTCTTTGCAGTTCTATCATACGACAAAAACTCAAAGTTGTTTTTACTCTGTTTGTTTGTAATAAAGCACAAAGCTATACAATGGGCTATCTGTGTTGTGCCCACCACTGAGAACGAAACCTGGTTTCTATATTCCTAAGTCCAAATATATTCCGCTGTACCACTGGTGGGCGTTTTCGATACTATAGCATATGTTTCCGTTTTGTTGTAAGGCAAGAGCTCTAGGCCATTTTCCATTAAATAGTATCATATATACAAACATTTGTAACTCTTCAAATGTTAACAGAAAAGTTATTAAAAAAAGACACTACATTTTGAAAGAAAAACTATTTTATTTACTTAAACATATACAATACATAAAACTCTTTATTTTTGGTCTTATTGTTGGAAGTAAGACAAAAATCTAAAGAAAAACGTGCTTTACAAATCCATGTCTAAGTTAAAGCTGAGAAAAAAACACGAAAAACACAACTACAACATTTTACTTGTAAAATAAACGTACGTTGCTATTAAACTTACGAAACTATGATAGATTTATATGTAAAAACAGCAGGAAATAAATGAAAGACACAAATGGAAGAATCTATAAACTTTTCACTTCTTGAGAGAAGTTGATTTTAATTCTAAAACATCAAGTTGAAAACATTGTTTGAAGCAGTTTGGTTGTGACTAAAGTATTAACTGTTATCAGTTAATTTTGTTATTTAACCCTAAGTTTACAATTATATCCTAGATACAGTTATATTGTTTTAAGTATCTGATAAGGAAAACTGTGTTGTCTAAAATATATATGTAAAAACGGCTTGTTTGGGTTGAGAAAATATTTATTTATTTTTATTTTTTACGTAGAGGAGCGAACAACGTTTCGACCTTCTTCGGTCATAGTCAGGTTCAAAAAGAAAGGAAGAGTGAAATAACCGGAAGCTGACCACATGTTTGGAAGGGGTTGTGTAACTGAGTGTCGGAATGTAGGGGCGTGCTTAGATGTTTGAATATATAATTTTATATATTTATTTTGTTATTATTTATTATATTATTTTTAATATAGGTATAAAGGTGTTCCTTTGTATTGGTTTATTTTGGGCTTGAGTTATTGTATCTGTATTCACTAATTGTGTTCTAACAGTATATTTATATATGATTTACTTCTCTGAGTATTATTGAATCTTCTTTCTTAGGCCCGGCATGGCCAGGTGGTTAAAGCACTCGACTGGTAATCCGAGGGTCGCGGGTTCGAATCCCCGTCACACTGAACATGCTTGCCCTGTCAGCTGTGGCGGCGTTATAATGTACGGTCAATCCCCACTATTCGTTGGTAAAAGAGTAGCCCAAGAGTTGGCGGTAGGGGGTGATGACTAGCTGCCTTCCCTCTAGTCTTACACTGCTAAATTAGGGACGGCTAGCACAGATAGCGCTCGAGTAGCTTTGCCCGAAATTCAAAACAAACCAAATTATTTAAAAGGAAATTTAACAGTGTCATCGGTTAAAAAATATCATCGATTTGTCTACAGAACAAACTTTCCAATTATATCTTCAAGATCATTGTAGTCAGTAATATATAAATGATGAACAAACTTGTCTGTTATATCCCTTAAGACCATTCACAGACATATGAGCCCCAAAGATGTCTGTGAACAGTATCTGAAGGTTTAAATAAGAAGTTTTTTGTTTTATCTAGGACTATTCTGATTTACATCTCTAATGCCACTTCACTGGGAACTAGTTAAAAACAAATGACTTCACACTATTTAATTTGTAATATGCACCAAAAAATATTTACAGGAAATACTTAAGCTGTTACACATAGATTAATCAAATCAATATAATTTTACCACATTTCGTAAAACAAACATAACTGAAGCTCAAAATTTTCCGTTGATCAATATACGGTAAATACTCGTGAACCTTTCCAAAACAAAGCATGTCAATGAATCAGACGCAGACGTATGATCACATTCGTGACACTGCTTATATGCATATTTCTAAACATCTGAGTTTCATCTTATTTCTGTTTATTACTTCTAACCGTAGCTGAAGGTCGTATCAGTGGTTTGAGCCCTATAGTAATGCTATATAAAATATCAAGTTTTATCAGCTTATTCTGCAATAGATAAATGTTATAAACAGTGTAGCATCTACAGTTAGTAACGAATGTTATATTTAGTTGAAGTCACAGTATTAGAGATTCACATATGATATCAGTGTGGATCTTTCAGAACGTCTTATTGACCGCCATTATCGAAACGCGTTTTCTAAATTTCACTGATTGTCTGTGATAATTTGTTCAGAACTTATAAAAGTCTCGTATTCCTGAGATTTTCAGTTTGTTTCTTAATTATATATTTTTCTTTGTTGGAAAAAGTCACTTTTCAAACAGTTTTACACATGTTTAGGTGAGGAAGTTTTATAATATTAAAAAGTATTCCAAAAGCGTTACTTTCAAGCTTCACATTATTTAACACGAGAGATGACAGAGAATATCAACATTTTGTCTAGAGTGTGATAAATTTCGCCATTAGTTGTTGTCCAGAGGTGATACTTTCATTTTCATCGGACAAAACGCGTTACAAATGTGTAAAAAAGTATTAATTTAAACTGCTTTCATCCAAACTGGGAGACACTTCGTCGTTAGTTGTTGACCGAAAGTCTGACGAGTCTGTTGCTGGTCTAGTGGCACCAATAATTGCTGCAGTAGCGACGGAGGCCAAAGCGGCACTGGCACTCGATTTTCTAAACCGCATACTATGACAGTAAGATCCCGATGTGGTACTTTGCTTTCCAACTGGCCTGACGTTTTTATAAGGTTGGCAAAGGCAAATGTAAACCTTGGGTATAAAGAGACAGCCTAATGTCACAGTGGCACTGATACTTATACAGATGCACAGACTAGAGACTTGGACCTGTGATATAAAGAAATAACCTCATTTAAATAAACGTCAGTGTAAAATAAAGTAAGAATAAAAGTCCAAAAATTATATCAATGAATTTGTAGGATATTCATAGTTCTTGACGAATCTGAAATAGCGAAATATTGAGTCAATAAAGATACATTCTGGAAATACAGGTCATTATTTACATTAATAGGTATGTAATAAGCTTTAGTTTGTGTCAAACAACGTTACGAATAAAGGTTTCCAATAAAGTTTTAAATCAAAAGAATAATAAAATCTTTCGGTTTATAATTTTTACATAACTGGAGTGTTTTTGTGGAATTAATTACGTGTAATGTTAATTATGAAAAAAAGATACGAAAAGCATCATATGAATAATCCTATTTTAAAAAGCTTTTATAAAATTATTTTTTTTTAAATTTCCATTAAGAGAGATTAGTGATGTCCAACCAGTTTTGGAAATTGCAGAATCCTACTAGAAAGTGAATTTAAAACAAAACTTAAATGTGTTTAAAAGTGTGGAAAATAATATTTTTTAAAAGTTAAATGTCTCGATATCATAAGAGAATGTTCACTAAAATCATGGGCACTGGAATCTCAAAAGACTACGCTAAAATCAGGGGTTCGATTCCTCTTGGTGGGCTCAGCAAATAGTCCTATGTGGCTTTGCTATATGAAAAACACAAAAACACACACTCAAAAAACTAGAAAGATACAACATATTGACTCATGTAAATAAACATTGTTTTATAAATTAGAAACAAAATGCTATTCCTGAATAATTAGAAAGTAATAAATATTATTAATAACATTGCAATGTAAAATCTGAGTCGAATACACTTTGAATAATTAAGTTTTAGTATTAATCATTCCACTACAAACAAGTTTAATAACAATGTTATATAGTTTTAGTATTAACCATTCCACTACAAACAAGTTTAATAACAATGTTATATAGTTTTAGTATTAACCATTTTACTACAAACAAGTTTAATAACCACGTTGTGTAGTTTTAGTATTAACCATTTTACTACAAACAAGTTTAATAACCACGTTGTGTAGTTTTAGTATTAATCATTCCACTACAAACAAGTATAACGATTTTTACCCAAGATGAATAAACAACTATAAGATAAAATCGGTATCGTTTATTATTATAGAACAGTTGCGTACAACGTTTGATGTGCCGCCATTGGCACTCATTTCGTTATATTAGTTTGTTTTAGTACTAGAAGCTTGATGAAGACTAGTTTTACAGAACAATCTACGAAACGGAATGAACTGATTATAGTGTTTGATGTATTATTATTGGCACTTATTTGGTTATGTTAGTGGTCATATTTTGATTTACTACTAGAGTCGAATTTTTATAACAGCTACCTTAGGAATGGTAGAAATAAACATAAAGATATTGAAATATGGTACCAGGTATTCGTAAGTATGCATTTTTAGCCAGATTAAATGTCCAAAGTTACGGATGCGATATTAATCGCTGCTTGGTAAACTTATAAAAAAAACAACTCATAAGAAAATGTTAGATTATTAAAATAAAAAACGATTACTTCCATAAAATATTCTGTAATAAGTTGAAATAAGTATATATGTTTTTTCTCTTCATGGAACATCTTATCAATAAGTATATTATACATATATATTAATTTATGGTTTATAATGTGCTCGGAGATGTTTTATAAATAGAAATAAATAGTCATCCTAATTCCGTCATAAAATTTATATTTACCATTTGAACATATCACCGCTAACGTTACCTTGAAGTCGTTATTTGTGCTGAAGTAAATTGGTATGAAAGCCAACCACACGATGCACGTGGAATACATAGTGAAGCCAATGTACTTGGCCTCGTTGAAATTCTCAGGAATTTGTCGCGTTTTGAAAGCGTAGACAGTGCACAGTACTATCAACAGCATGTTGTAAATAAGAGACACGATCATTGAAATGCTGGAGATGCCACACTGTAGAACAGCTGACGTCCTAGTAGGATAAGTCTCTCGTAGCTTCGGAGGCTCCACTATAAGCCAAGCTATAGTGAATACTAACTGCACTGATACAAATCCGAGACAAATTAGTATCTGGGATCCTGGAGCAGTGTAGTTGGGTCTTTTGATACTACGAATACCCTGGTTAAATATTCGCGAGATTCGGTTTGTTTTAGTTAAAATAGCAGAGTAGCAGAGACTGAGACATAATCCTAAACCTATTCGCATCAACGTACAGATGAAAACAGTTGGTTTAGCCAGGATTATGAAACTCATGCAGTAACTAAGTGCTATTCCTAAGAGAAGCATATAGCACAGCTCTCGTCCTGATGCCATAATGATTGGAGTTTTACTGAAATACAGAAAAACAGTGAATGTAAAACATGTGCAAAAAACTCCTAACGCTGCAAAAGCCGCTGGGATAATAGTCCAGGGACTGTTCCAGGTCATGAACTTAAGAGGAACTTTGATGCAACTGGTTTTATTTTGACACGGTAGGTAACCTTTGGGACAGTAGGAACACTCGTTATTGAATATGTACTCGTCCTCTCGACAGGCAATGCACATCCAACAACATTCTTGTTGTTGGAACTGTTGGATGTGACCGAATGGACAGTGGTCACTGCAATTGGACATTGGAACCACCTTATCGTTTCCTTTCCACTGAACAAGATTCATGTTAAGGGTGAGCCTGAAATTATGAAAATAAAACGTATTTAAATGGTGATTATTCCGTAAGATTAAGGCGATCAAATTAAAATATGTCATTTGGTGTTACTTAAGAGAAACCCATTAAACATTTTATTTAACAGCGACATTCAGAACAAAGCGCTATAGAAATAATAATATTAAAACTGTGTTAATGAATTTTTGATATGCGTTGTCTAGTAAAACAAAGCTTCATTCAAGACCTAGACAGGGGTGGTTGGGCATAGCTTTTCCCCTCAAAGTTTCTTTCGTTCATACAAAAGAAAAAGAGAGATATTTTTTTCTAAAATACAATGTATGTGTGCAAACTGTATTTATCTTGAAAAAATAAAGTATTTTTGTAATAAGAATTTTCTATAGAAAGGAGCATCAGTCTTCTTTTTTATTTCGAGAAGGGAGGGTTCTTGGCATATCTCCTCCTAACAGAAACCCTGACTACGGCCCTGGTCTTATTAGATAAAGTTAGAATTATTTGATTTTTTAAAGGTTCACTTGTTTAGGTTAATTAGTTAAATGTTGAGTTTGGGGTTTTCAAGGAATTTTTAGATGTACTTCTCCAGTCTTTCTAGTGTATTATTCAATAAAAACAGTCAGTTCATTTATTTTGAATACGGAACAAATTAATAGCGAATGTATTGGGAGTTACTATAACTTTCTTTACACATAATTTCATACGTTTTTCGAGTGACATTACATCCTAATAAAACTGGTTATAATTGTAAACATATTTTTCTTCACTGATCGCGTACGGATTAAAAGAAACAACAGCATTTCGGCCACACAACTTGTGTATTGCACTCCAATGTTATACACTGAAGAACGAGGAGTCGCCCGCTGTAAGACTTACAAGGCTAAAATCAGGGTTTTGATTTACTTCGGTGGAATCAGCAGATAGTCCGATGTGGCTTTGTTATAAGAAAACATAAGAACGAGATGACAAATTAATGCATAATAACTCAGGCAGTTTCTATGCTGCAATGATTGTGTTTTTCATGTTGTCTAAGCTCTATTAAAGAGAAAACATGAGAAAGAAACTTAACTTATTCAAAGGCTACTAAAGACTTATGGTGAGTTTGTTATAATCAAACCCTCTCCATTAGTAGCTGGTGTGATTTTACACTAAGTGTAATGTATGATAGCTCTTAGTTGCATACTTTGCGTGCTGTATGACCGTTGCTGACGAGGTCTCTGTCCAGTGCCAGAGCTCATCAGAACAGCTGGGTTTAGAGGACACAAAACCTTGGTTTAAACGCTATTTATATCAGTTATAAAAGAGACGTCAAGTCTTATGTTGTATAATGTATCGAGTGTAACGTGTGAAGTATATTATGTTACTAGAAACCTGCGTAAAGCTACCATGTAATACTGGCCTCACACACAACTAAAGTTTTTACCTCACCAACTCAAGTGTTATAAATAATAAAAAAAATTCCTGAAACCATCTTAGTACTCTACTGAATTGTTTCATCTTCTTTCTGATGTACACTAGTGTGAACTATACTAAAACACATACTAATATTTTTCTATCAAAGCTTCCTATACATGTTGGATATTATTTTCATGCACTAAATAACTGTAAATTGTAAAGTTTGTAATGAACAAAAGTAGAACTTGTACTTGGGTAACATATTTCAACCAGCTTGCTGTTATTACTTATTTATCTGACCTCACCAATGCAAACATGACGACCCCCGCTAGTACAGCGGTAGGTCTACGGACTTACAACGCTAAAATCAGGGTTCGATTACTCTCGATGGGCTAAGCAGATAGCCCGTTGTGGCTTTGCTGTAAGAAAACACATGCAAACATGAAATGTTTCAAAATTATTTTCTATCTAATCTCAACCAAATAAAACAGAATCCATTCCACAATGGCATATAAATAATTTTTCATAGTTGTTAGTATCACCTTGTTACTTGTGTGGCCATCTACCATCTTGAAAAAAACAATCAAAGCTGAAGTTACGTTGTGTTATTTCATGTTTTCTGCTACAAAATATCTGATTAGAAACGAAAACAATTCTTGGTCACGTAATCATGTATATTTCAAGTTACTTACAACCTACATCGTTGTCTTTAGCATGGTTTTTATTTAATGCTAAGTAGATACATCGTCTAGTGACTGTAATGTGTGTATGTGTATTATAACCAGAAACCTTTAGGCCATTGAACAAAACACATCAAGATGAAACAATATTTAGCGTGTTTTGTTTCATGTTAATGTGTTTTGTTTATGGCTTAAAAATTTATGGTTATAATATAATTAATCAAATTTGGTTTATTCACTTAGCTTCTTCGGATGTAATTACTTAATTTCACAAATATACAGTTACGACAGAAAGTGTTCGTACCATTGCGTCGTAAGTAGTTATTTTCTTATAACTTAAAAAGTATCACAATTAGGATAATGAAAGTATGGTATATTATTAATATTATACTAACACACATTTACATGAATGTTATGTAAACTGAACCACAAATAAACTGTTTATAAACAATTAACCAAACATAAGAGGGCCAGAAAGAGTTCGTGCGTCTACTTTAATGGTCAGTTGTATAGTCTTTTAGGTGAATTACTTGGCGCAATCTCTCCTCATAGCCTCCATGATAGTTTGACAGTACTCGACTGGTATTTTCTTCCATTATTCTTTACAGAAAACCTCCAACTCTTGCAAGTCTTTTGGATGACGCTGATAAACCCTGATCTTCAACTCATGCCAAACGTTTTCAATTGGGTTGAGATCGGGTGACTGCGATGGCCACTCCAGAAAACTTATATGGTTCTTCTGCAACCAGGATTGCACATATTTCGATGTGTGCTTAGGGTCATTGTCGTACTAGGAGATCCAACGACGCCCAAGCCGCAAGTTCCGAGCATCATTCTTGATATAAGTGCCTAATATATCAACGTTCTCTTCTTTTTTCATGATTCCGTTGACGTGGTGAAGGCTGCCTACACCAGAAGAGCTGAAGGAATCCCACAGCATGATCAAGCCACCTCCGTGTTTAACTGTAGGAACGATGTTCTTTGGAAGATTTCGTTCCCCCTTCTTACGGAAAATATTGCGAACATCATTGTGGCAGAAAAGCTCGATTTTAGTCTCGTCTGACCAAAGAATACTCTTCCGATAGGTAAAGGGTTTATCTACATGCTTTCTTGCTTACCTCAACCGTGCTTCTAACTGAACAGGCTTTAAATATGGAGTTCTACGAGGACGGCATGCTTTGAACCCAGAAGAGCGTAACATGTTCGTAACTGTATAGGTGCTTACTTCAACCCCAGTTTCCCTTACCAGTTTCTGTATGTCATTACGTGTTAAATGAGGGTTCCTACTAACCTCTTTGAGAACCTTCCTCTTTGTTCTCTCTGGAATTTTGGTGGGACGTCTGGAACGAGGGAGGTTAGCAATTGATCCTGTAAGCTTAAACTTGGCAATTATGCTTTGAACAGTAGATTTGGGCACATTAAGTTGTGTATCAATACCGGAAAGAGACATACAAAACTTGTATTTTACAATAATTCGGTTTTGTAAATCACTGGACAGTTGTTTCTTGTTCGCCATGATGACCAAGCAGATAATGACGGATACGGCGCTAAATTGCC
The DNA here is from genome assembly GCF_004210375.1 of Tachypleus tridentatus. NCBI lineage: Eukaryota > Metazoa > Arthropoda > Merostomata > Xiphosura > Limulidae > Tachypleus > Tachypleus tridentatus. The sequence goes on along the minus strand of NC_134826.1, from coordinate 62,101,701 downwards.
GGAAGTAATTTTTTTGCTGGCTAAATTCCAATAATTATGAACCCATTGTCTAGTTCTGGAATGGTATAATGTAGTTTATTCGCCAAACTAAACAAATTTTTTACGGGAATATCAGTTTTTTCACACGTTCTGAACTGTACGAACACTTTCTGCTCCTCCTGTGTTTGGTTATTTGTTTATAAACAGTGTATTTGTTGTTTAATTTACATAAAATCTTTTGTAGATGTGTGTTAGTATAACATTTATAATATACTCTACTTTTATTATCCTAATCGTGATACTTTTTAAGTTATGAGTACAAAACCACTCGGGATACGAACACTTTCTGTCGTAACTGTATATACACATTAAATTTTACGAGAAGAAGAAACAAATGGAGATATTTTTCCAGTCTTATGAACATGAAGCACAATTCAGACAGGATAACATAGTTTTGACTTACCTTTCTTCTGTCCACTGACCAATAACCTGGTAATCGTACTTTCCCTTTCTTTGTTGCTGAAACTGAAATATGTGATAACTTCCTGGAGCATCTCCGTTCTGGTTAAACCGAACAACCATGTTACCTCCCTGAGGACCTAGGAAACAATAATATTTCATTTTTTTCAAATAACAACATTTACTTGCAACGTTTTAAAATATATTTCGTATAGTTTTAGAGAAATTATCAAAACTGTGTTTTTAACATTTTGTTATTAGATAAGTAACGTTTCAAATACATTTTTTGTTTGCTTTTAAGGTCTCAAAAATGCAAAATTTCTATGGCAAAACTTTTAAATCGTGAAAATATTATTATTCAGCTAAACTCTTTTAAAACTTTTAACTCATGAAAAACCAATAAAGATTGGTCTGAAGCTGACACACCACACAAATTACATAGCAAAAAATTACTCGTGACCTACCATTGCTCAATATCTGTTCATACGATATGCTTTAAAGCAGTACTTGAACCATATTTGTACATATTATTTAACGTGCAAGTATGGCATATATATATTTTAATCTTCTAGTATAATTAGCCTTATATTTAACTCCTAAGAATGTCTAGGTGTGGTGTAATAATTGACATGGACTGACTATGAATCCCCATTCTATTGCCGCTTAAATACGCTTCACGTTTCTGGGCTGAATGCGCTGTTAAAGTTTCAATCAAATTCTAGTATTCCATCAGACAACAGTTTGATGAAGTGCTTTTGGCTGTTTGTATTCCTCCTAATTCCTCAGTTCAGTATTAGTTATGGATATACGCAGGCAGATAGCGATCTTAGGTAGCTTTGCGCGAAACCTGACACGGATAAAATATTTTAGATGTAACACTGCTTGCTTAGGTTTACATCTGCGATTTTTTTATATTTAACACAACCAGTTCAATACGTCGAATGGTATCTAGTACAAAGCTTTAAACTTGCAAGGCTTAGATAGATACGAATTTTATCTTAAAGGATCTCGCCCGAAAAAGCTCATGCAGAGATACATGGAAATTTACGGTTTCACCTCTTGTGTTTTGCAATTTCTATGTGCGTTTTTTACAATTACGTGTATAGGAAGCAGGTTTTCATATTTTAAAATAACCTTTCATTAATCATAAATTTGCGCAGTTTCTGTTCGGGAAACGGGTATTCCAACTAGTTATCTGATATATTAATTCTTCTATAAACTGAAAAGAATTTTACTCTCTATAATAACTAATACAATTAGTTCGGTGACAGAAAGGATACATAACGTCTTTGCGCAGCGATTCTTTTTTTTTTTTTAATAGTCACTCTACAGGAACTATCATATAACATGAGTAAGTGGAGACTAGACCAAAAGATTGATTGAGCCTTAGGTGAATCAATAGATTTTATCCATTTGAAATTATATCCAGTAGAGAAAGTGTTGGTGATATGCAGGAATGTTAGTTTTTGTTTTAACCTTAATAACTTGAAACTAATACCACGTTGCTATAATTCTAACTTCTATGAAAAATAAGTTCCTTAACAAAAGACAATGGCTCGGCATGGCCAAGTGGTTAAGGCAGTCGACTCGTAATTCGAAGGTTGCGGGTTCGAATCCCGTCACAAAAAAACATGTTCGCCCTTTCAACCGTGGGGGCATTATAATGTGAGGGTGAATCCCACTATGCGTTAGTAAAAGAGTAACCCAAGAGTTGGCGGTGGGTGGTGATGAATAGCTGCTATCCTTCTAGTCTGACACTGCAAAATTAGGATCGACTAGCGCAGACAGCTCTCGTGTAACTTTGCGCAAAATCCAAAAATCCAAACAAAAGACAACACAATATCTGGTTACTGTTGATGAACATATTGACGTTTATAATTAAGAAATATTTATTGTTATCCTGAGTAGACTGGTATTTGATATTTTAAACCTGAACAGTGTTATCTTGAGTAGTCTGGCAACTGGTATTTTCAAACTTAAAGGTATTATCCTGAGTATACTGATTTTTTTCAGCCTAAACAATCTTGTCCTGAGTAAACTGGCATTTGATATTTTCAACATGAACAGCACCATATGTCATGCATAGGCTATGCAGACAAGACAGGAACCCTAAATTTCAGGAATTATTAACTTAAAACTGCAGATGGAAAGAAAGGTAATTAGTAGCACACACCCCTTCTACTATACACCTATTCTAAACCCAAATGGTGTTATAACGCTCCACTGTTGAAAATGCTGAGCGTTTATTACGGTATACTTAAACTCAAAGCATGGACCTTCATATTTGCAATCCTAACGCTAACTGCTAGCCCACGCCTGGTCCTAACCAGTCTGAGACAGTGAATTAAGCCTGGCATGGCCAAGCGCGTAAGGCGTGCGACTCGTAATCCGAGGGTCGCGGGTTCGCGCCCGCGTCGCGCTAAACATGCTCGCCCTCCCAGCCGTGGTGGCGTATATTGTGACGGTCAATCCCACTATTTGTTGGTAAAAGAGTAGCCCAAGAGTTAGCGGTGGGTGGTGATGACTAGCTGCCTTCCCTCTAGTTTTACACTGTTAAATTAGAGACGGCCAGCACAGATAGCCCTCGAGTAGCTTTGTGCGAAATTCCAAAACAAACAAACAGTGAATTACCAGTTCTTTCACGGATTATATCACGCTTGTCAATGAGCATTACTAATTATTGAACTTTTCGTAATGTCTACGTGTTCGTAACTGGAGTAAGTTATAGAACTTCCCAAATTTAAACGTTATATAGTAAAAAAAGTCCAAATGTTTATCGTAAACTTTACGAATTACATTTTGTAGCGAGACATACCATTGCACGCAATACTTATAAACAAAAATTGGGGTATTGATAAAAACCAAAACACTAACTTGTTAAATGTGTGTGTGTTTCTCACGAACTATATATATATAAGAGGATTGAGTAAGTTATATAAAAATGCTTTTAATAGACAAATGAAAGTCATGTGACAACTACAGCAGATACAAAGTCGCGGCGGAATGAAATGTATCACAATTACATGAGGGTTTCACAGATAGTGTGATGACAAGGATATTTACTGATTTTGGCAAGGGTAAAAAACATAATTTCTCGACTCGATATGTTCAGCCCATGAAAATGTGTTCTGATCGAAGTTTTAAACCTTCTAAGATTGGGATATTCCTTTTACTTTATGGCACTGGTGAACAAAGAATTATGGATCAAAGTGAGGCGCTAGGGTCTTCCAGAAAGAGACAAGATTACCCAAACCGTAGTAAGTAAAGTACGACGTACTGTGTCGGGTGAGAATCCACGAACACAAAGTTCAATTCCGAAAGCATTCGACTTCTCCCATTCATGTTATTCTATATGAAGCGGGGCACAGCACCTGTGAATAACTATGAGATTCACTTTTGAAACTGTAATCTGGAAAGTATTTTATCAATTCAGAACTCAGAAATAAAAGAAGAAAAGTAATATGGAGAACTGAGTTGAAATGGATTTCGACCATGAAAGTACTTTATAGGAAGAAGATTACTTCAAGTTATTAATTGGAACACAGTAAAAATATTTTACACATTTAATCTTTTTGTTGAGAATGCTCGACAAATTACAACATCAACAAAATCGTGTTTCAAGACTAGTTCTGAAACTTCTAAAGATTTAAGCTTCTGTTTATGCTGATGGTTATTTTCATTTTTCTTGCTACCAATATTAAAATACTTGGTATTATTATTCCTTTTTATGTTTACAAGTAAGAATATGTGTATATATACACACACATTTATATAAATACGCGCATATGCCTGGGTGTTTGATATATGCTCTCTGAACATTGACCATCGACTGCCATGTCTTTTTCCGTCATCCACCGTTAGTGGTTGTCCCTAATTTAGCAATGATAGACCAGAGGAAGGCATGTAATCAACACCGCCTATTGTTAATTATTGGGCTAAACTTTACTCAGTGAATAGTGGGGTGAACATAATATTATAACACCCGCACGATTAAAATGGTGAATATGTTCGGTAACGGAGATTTGAACCAGTAATCCACAGATTGCAAGTCGATAGCCTAAACTATCAGGCAATGCCATGCCTACTATCTACTCTACATCAGATAAAGGAAGAAAATATTTTAATTTTCTTTTTAGATAAAACGTATTATGGTTTAGAGTGATTCATCCATATTTGTGAAGCTTGATGGAGGTTCTACTTTCATCAGAGAAATAAAATTGTAAATATATCTACTAGGATTAAATACCACCAGAAATAACCATTAGGATGTCATTCAGGGATTTCTCTGACCTTCCTAAAATATGTGAAGGAAAATGTCTGTTAAGACCTATAGTGTCATATATTAAAACTTATAATTGTGCTGTACTTCGCTACTTAGTTGTGTTTTGAAGAAATAATCTACTAATGCCTCTACATTGAAAGATAGTTTAAAAAGCTCTATTGAAGTACAGAACATAGATTTTAAAAACAAAGTTCGTTGCACTAGTTCTAACATTCTTTCGGAAGAAAAAGCACAGTTAGGTTTAAATTTAATTTGGTTCAAACGAGTTACACATTTCAAAATTTGTTTGAAACTTAAAAATAAGTTTTTTTTTGTGTTCAGTGGTATTTTTTATCATCAGATTGGTGGTATAGCTGTTGGTTCTGGATCAGCTTAATAAAAAAATAATGTCTTAATAAAAAACAGTTTTCGGAAAGTTGTCCAAAGTCCTTCAGATCGTTACGTTATCGGACTCACGCGAATAACATTACCACTACTTTCAAACACCCAGATTACGTTTCTCAATTTTCGAACCATTTAACCCTGAATTTCTGCTGTAGCGTACAGGTAAAAACTGTGTCTTTGTTGCTTAAAGTTCTTGAGTTAGATGCTCTTACTTCCAGGTAACAGTCTGAATTCTTGATGACGAGAAACCCACTTGAAATAAAAATGTATCTCAGCCGTTCTGAGGTAACCGCGGAATTATTTTTGATGTTTCTTCAATTGAACAATGTTACATTTATCTAGGATGCACCTATTTATAACTTACAAAAATGGATTTAACAAAAACATATATCTGTGCAACATAGACCTTTTCAGGTAAGAAATTCAAAGAAAACAATTTCACCGAATTTTTATAATGAGTGTATTAGAGGTTCAAAATCAAGCACAAAGGCGTTAAATTTAAACACCAGTGAGATGATAAACTTGCATTTGTGGACACGTTAACTCATAATTATGATTGTTATTTTGAAAGTCATATTTACACTAAATAAAATTCACAGGTATTTGAATTTTGCATGTTATATACTTCCTGTATTTGAATAAGATTTGAAAGGCTTAGTGCACTGTGTGTGTATATATATATAACCTCAACCACTTATGAATTTTTTGAAAAAACACATGTGAGTATCAGAACATATCTGATTTTCTTTTTTATTTCATTAATTGAATAATTGGTGACCATCTGAACACAATTAACTTTAGCAAACAGTCAGTGAAGTTTCTGAAGTCAATCTATATAACCTTGCAATACATTAGTAAATATTCTTCGTACGCTAACATAGAAGAGTCTCTCCATCTGTAAATATGTATTTTAAAACCAGATTTAATCTGATAAAGACAATTTGCAAAGGAACTTTAGTTTCTTAAGTTAGTTTTGATAATTGTAATTAAATTTAAAATATAAGGATTCGTGATTCGTGTTTAAATATTCTTGACAAAATATAAAATTACAATTTTAATAAAAAAGTCACATAACTGTACTTACTTTTAAATGAAACATTTCGAATATATGCTAAAAGTTCATTTCCTGTAGGAGCTGGATAAATTTCATCGCATTTCAAGAAAGACTCGCAACGATCTTTTATCATGTTGTGCAACGCATGCGCCATGGCGTACACAGCATCAATCACAAATGGCACTAATCCCTCCTGTTCATACTTGTTCAAAGTTTCATCTCCTAGAGTGAAATAATATCGGCAAAATCAACAAATGTAATTATTATCGAAATAATGTTTAACACACAAAAAAAATTGTGTTTGAACAAGTGAAAAAATTAACTAGAATCTAAAACACGAATTAAAGTATGGTCAAATTATCGATTTCAATTTAAAACTCATAAATTATTTTTTAAAAACATGTAATTTGTAAAATATCTATAACAGCATTCTCAGAAATTTAATTACTGTATTCACACACCTGAGTACATTATTAAAGAATTCAATTTTAAAATGATTTTAGAAATCTATACTAGAAGATATAATTAACTAATCAAACCATAAAAAGTTTCATGAAAAGAAAAATATTAAAGTAAGTTGTGTTGAAAGGGGCTGGATGGATAATTACTTGATAAAACTGAATTTTGTTTTCTAAGTAACAAAGTAACCGTTCGATTATAAACTAAATATATTCGTTATATTGAAAGTCTTAGACTTTTACGAGGACGATTGAGATATAAATTCTCGAACCATTCTTTGGATTTAAAAATAGAACATTACTCTGTGTTTGTGATAAAAATGTACAAGCATTAAAACATCCATCTGATAATATTACTAGATAACACTGAAATACGAACACTGTAAAATGTATAAAAACAAAATTTTTAATTTACAGGTGTCTCTAAAAATACTTTAAATTTAGAAAAAAACTAAAATTGCAGATAATAACTTAAGACTTAATCTGATAAATAATCACAAAACGGAAAAAATCTGATATACATATATATGATTAAATTTACTACAAGTAAATAATTTCATTTTTGGTATTTTTCATCCACCAGAGGGAGGTTCTAGAATTTTCATTTTACTTTGATCAGTAAAAGCAATTTAAGATACAATATTAGAATGTTAAAAATCAATGAAAGCAAATTTATTTAAAAAGATCTTTTAAATATTTATATAACTTTGTTTCTAAGAGGTGGTGACTTCAAGACACAATAATTACGATAACGTTTAGATATTCTATCATGTACGTGTATAGAAGTAATATGTCAACCAGTACATTACAGAATATTATGGTTTCACAATGGTTGATGAATATATTTTTGATATTGTATTCTGTAGATACTGATATAATAGTATTAAAGAGCACAGATATCTATAATCATACCCATGTGTACAAGTAAAAGATATATTTTAAACATGTAGCAGTGTTTATAGAAGTTCACCTGTTGTTAACACACTGTTTATTGACCACAACCTGAGGTATCTGTCCTTTGTCCAGGTTATGAACTTAACAACAAATTTGTGTGGATGTTACGAAAAATAATGCAAAAATCTCAACTTTCACACAATTTATTTCTAACATAATATATTATTACAGTATTCATTAATACCTTATCAAATGTTTTGTAATATCTTTATGAACTATGTATATACTTAAAACATGGTATACGATAACGTATCTAGATACAAAAGTTTTACCAACAGTATATTACAAAGTTTGAAACAAATGTACAGTGTTAACAGTTTTAAGTTATTTAATGTAAGCAAATGTAGTTTTCTGCTACAATTTGAAGTAATTCTGAAGAAAAAGGATACTTCTCATTTGTGTAAAACTTTTTTATAGTGGTTATAAGGCTGGTCAAACTGACCAACTTCACATAAAATTAGGGTAGTGTATTATAGCAAATAAAATGCACTTTTATCGAAAAAGTTGAAAATTTATTTCACAAAAAAGAAATTGTGCGGTTTTAGACGGAGAAAAGTATTTTTAATCTGAATATGGAAATCGCTTTACATTCGGAGCAGTAATTACATTGACCCCTATTTTGAAACATTAATGTTTAGCAAAAATTAATTTATTAGAAATTCTGATGTTTTCTGTATAAAAAATTTAGTATTTACCGAAGGTGTGGCAAATCTCGTGAAGGTATCACACATAAATCGAATCATATCGGACGATGTATCGATACAATCATATCAAGGCTTTACAATGCGATGCTTGTATCGTCACGCTGTATCCACATCCCTAGTATACATCATATGGTAATCAAGTTGCCTTTGTAGAAACAGGTAACGGAAAAGTAGTGGTGGTAGGGGTACTTTCTGTTATCCACTTTTAACACCCTGTTTTATCATCTTTTTCACAGTGTTTCATGTTATTAATTAATTAACGGTCATTGGCTGCAGAAGTGTCTTCTGAAATAAGTTGTAAGGTTGCGGGTCAAAGTATAAAGTAGGTATAAATCAAGAAACTGATTTTTATATCAGTGTTATGGTGGTTATTATTGTATCAGCCTTATCTTGGTCTACGTACTTCGCAATAACGGCGGCCATTTTTTTCAATGAGTTCCTGCACACTTTGCGTATGTTATGGAAAATGTATTGTGTGTGTGTTTTCTTGTAACAAAGTTACGTCGAGCTTTTTGTAGTGTTCAACGAGTTGAATCGAACTTTCGATCTTAGTTGTAAATTCGAAGAATTACCTTTGACCTACCGAGGACATAAACTTTGATAAAGTTTTTGTTTGGCGCAATCAATGAATGTACTTAATGTTAATTTACATCGAATAAAATAAACGTTCAATAACAGCAGTAATGGAGATGGAATTGTGAACACCTATTAACATGTCCCTTGTTTCAAGCTATCATTCTACAAATTGTGGTTGAGATTGGCTCAGTGACCTAGGAGTAGTTAGGTAAGAGACAAACAGACATTTACTTCCTTTTTGAAAAGTATTTTATTGGTGTATATTTTTATTTAAGTGTTTTTGTAGGTAAAATAAATAACTTAAATAATCTATATACTATGTTGTTAATCTATTGATTATTTATTACATGGCCAAGCGTGTTAAGGCGTTCGACTCGTAATACGAGGGTCGCGAGTTCGAATCCCGGTGGCACCAAACATGCTCGCCCTCCCAGCCGTGGGGGCGTTATAATGTTACAGTCACTTCCACTATTCGTTGGTAAAAGAGTAGCTCAAGAGTTGGGGGTTGGTGGTGACGACTAGCAGCCTTCCCTCTAGTCTTACACTGCTAAATTATGGACGGCTAGCGCAGATAGCTCTCGAGTAGCTTTTCACGGAATTCAAAAACAAACAATTACTTGTGTTTGCTATTTTCTTATAAAGTGTTAGCGCTACTTCTTCTTTATTAACATGACTGATTACTTGGTTTAACCTGCACTTTTAATTCAATGATCCTTCACTGAGAAAAATCGAATTACATATACAAATGAGGACCCTATCTAAAATCAACTAATTAAAAACAGTGATTCTTTGTAAGTTTTTTGCGTGTTTGAAACGAATTAAAATATTAATAATTACTGCTTCCTACGTCTGTTTCATACTAGCTGGGTTCAGAGTAGGTTTCTCGTGCTATCCATATAGAAACACTAATACCCCTGGTAAGTTTGGAGTAGATTTTTCTTGCTATCCATATCCAATTCAGAGTAGATTTTTCTGGTAGGAAAAACGTACTTGCAACACAGTAAAACGTTAATAGACTGTTATAGCGAAACATTGGGTTCTAAAATCATTTGTTTGTTCATAATTAAGCACAGAGCTATGCAATGAGCTATTTGTGCTCTGCCCATAAAGGAAATGGGCATAAAATGTAAATATTTAATTACATATTATATTATTAGAAGGAAAACAAAGATACGTATATAATATCATGTTTGTTAAAATTATCAACATAAGAATGTATTTATATTACCTACTTAGATAATCTATGTGACTGCAACTTATTTATGTAATTAAAATGAATAAAATAAATACCAGTTGATTTGAAACAGTTTCTGAACTTGAATAACAAGGTAACACATATGCATAGCTAGAAGGGAATATTTTTTAGCGTTGTATATCAGTCTATTTATATTACCAACTAATATTAAACGTAAAAAAACATACAGTCTAAAAGACTGTTTCTATGTGATCACTAATCACAAATTAGTTGTTGGAGCCACTGACCCAAGCCTTGTTCTCAGCTCAGCATTAGCTATTTCGCCACATTATATTATATCACACAGATCACGAAATAAATTCGTTTTTACACACATGAGCTTACCTGTGCAACGAGATGTATTAGTATTGTCGCTATCAAACTTGCAATGGAAGCGTTGCTCCCAGAATGGTTTAAACCATGGATTTCTTGTATTACTTTCAGGCCTTAGGGACTTGAAGTATTTGTTAAAATCTAGAAAATGCAATATAGTAGAAACATCACAAATATTGTACTTACACTTACTATAATGAACAAGCAGGTTTGTTAATGAACATCGTCACTTGAAAATTGTTTTCAAATACGTTTTCAATGTAACGTTTATACACTACATATCCAAAAGTAATAGCACAGCAACCAAACATGCAGTGGTTCATGTTTTTACCTGTGGATTTAACACGTAATAAATTGTATATTTACCTTTGACAGTGATCCCATATCATAGACCCTGTTACTAATAGTAATACTAACCATTAGGCTTCGATAAGTAACTGGTTTTGTTTCTGTTTGTTTCTTTTGAATTTCGCGCAAAGCTACTCGAGGGCTATCTGTGCTAGCCATCCCTAATTTAGCAGATAGCCCTCGTTTAGCTTTGCGCGAAGTTCAAAACAAACAATAACTGAAACTGTTTTTCTTGTCTGTTAAAGATGGTGGATAATGATATTTCATCAAAACAGTTAGAGAGTTTTTTTAAGTTTATGCAGTAAATTATTGTACTTTTCAATACATGGGATTGGCCAACTGATTTTAATTTTTACTTTGATAATAGGACTAAATACAATGGTTTTTATGTATAATTCTATATTTTTTGCTACATCATTCTTTATATCATAAATGTAAGGACTCTTGAGAGAAGTAGCTTTCAAATGAGGAGGCCCGGCATGGTCTGATGGTTAGAGGGCTTGTCTGGCAATCTGACGGTCGTGGGCTCAAATCCCCGTTCCACCAAATATGTTCACCATTTCAGTTGTATGGGCGTTATAAATGTGCAATCAATCCAACTTTTCATTAATAAAACAATAGCCCAAAGGTTGTCGATAGGTGGTGATGACAAGCTACCTTCCTTCTACTCTTACACTGCTAAATCAGGGACGGCTAGCGCAGATAGTCCTCTTGTAGCTTTATGCATAAGTAAAACCAAATCCAAATGAACAAATATTCAATTATCAGTTCTAGTTATTTTTTGTGCATTAAACATGAGAGAAATCTTAAACTTTCCTAATTATATTGTAACGTCGAGACCAACTGTCCTCTATCAATTCACAAAACTATATTTTGACACAAGGCACTTACTATTTTAATAAAAGAGGCAAACCATTACCTGTTGATTAAAAGAATAAATAAATAGCTTAGGCTTTGATCGCACTTGTTAGGCATAAAGTAACATTCTGTATATTTGAGGAGTAATATGTTAAAATAAAAGAATGTTAATACTGATGGAGGAATTTGTTTATTACAGTATGATAAACTTAACTATGAAAGTAAATTCCTCTGTTTGATTGATAATTATTCTGTCTTTAACCTGTTGAACTGCCAAGTATTTCAACTGTTACGGCAACTCCGAACCAAGTTCAAAATACAACTCTAATGCTTATTCATTTTGTAACTTTTTTGTGACGCCATTTTGGATCGAAAGTGAAATAATTTGTAAGTAGGTCAAATGCATGTATGGTGCTGACATCTAGCGTTGAAGTTAGGTATTATTGAGAACGAATTAACTCGTCCGTGGCACTGTGTTACCGATTGGCTTGAATGAGTTATCTCGTCTATGGCACTGAACAGGTTAAAGCTGATGGATGCTTTTGTAAGTAGTTTATCGCTTATCTTGTTTATTCGGTATTGAAAAAAAAGTATAATATTTATAGCTGATGATGTTTTTATAAAAACTATTGAACTAATATCCAATTAAGTCAGCTTACCTTTAATTTCGATTCTCTTTGGTAAAATTGTTATAGCACCCTCTGCCGCAACTTCTTGGTGTCTGACAGGATGTGCTTTAGCCCCCCAACTGTCACTTCCTATCCACAGAAAATGCCCTATCATGTTTACTTCAATTGTGGCCGCTAGGAGTTTTCTGCAAGGTATAGTAGATGTATGATTTGGTACAAAACAACTTAGTCTTTAAACAACAAAGTGAGTACCAGCATTAAACAATCAAATGTTTACAAAAAGGTTTATTCATGAACTAGAAAAATATTAAAGGGATACATTACTACACAAAACAATTGTTTACTTGCAGTTGTCTTCATCCACGAACAAAACTACTCCACGAGCACGAGCCTTGGTACTCAAGTTTTCAACGATTCTTATAAATTCTTCTGGTTTAGAGTTTCGGGAAATCTTTTCGGAAACAGCAATACATATTCCTAAATGAATAGATGTTTTAAATGTACATAAAACAGGCTGTGCTACATACTATAGCCTACTTCAGTGTTAGAAAACATTAATAACAGCTACTGCAGATTATTAGATCTAGAAGTGTAAGAATGTATTGACAAAAGTTATTTTAAATAACAACAAATACTCTTTCGATAATTTGCTTATCCTCTCAATATTTGTAAATTGTCCAAATAATTCATTCAATATACAAAAATCAGTGTGGTATGTTCTGTTTGAACTGAAATATAATTATCTTTGAGCTTATTGATTCAAAAAAGTAATGGTTTCGCATTATTTAACATAGAATTATGATATTATACTGGGCTTAGCGCACCCTTTATAAATACATTTTATTGCAAAGTACAAAATAACAGTGCTGTGTTTGATTTCTTTGATTATAAACATTGAATTCGATACACATGTATGTTTTTATTGGTTGAATAAAAATTAGTGCTCGGTAAAATAACATAAATATTGATAATATATTTTATGAAAAGTGCATAACTGAGAAATAGTCGAAGATAATAAAAACTAAACTGATTATGGAAATTATGAAATACAAAAATACAATTTATTTTAATCAGCAAAGTTATAATTTTGAAAAAAACGCTTAACATTTGACTAAAGATCTAACATTCAAAGTGTCTTTATGGGATTTCAGTACTATCCGTAGCTTAAGCTAAAACGTTTATGAAATACACTCTCTCGTTCCACGCTGGTACAGCAATAACTCTACGGATTTATCACAATAAAATCAGGCGTTCGATTCCCATCGCTATAGCTAGCACGATATGTATTTGCTTTAAGAAAATACACATGCGAATACAATCTCTTTAACCACACGTAATGTCAATTTTATTTATTTTTAATCAAAATAGTTTTATCTGAATTTATAAACTAAAATTTCAAAATGTAATAAAAAACAAAAAAAAAGATTTTGCCAAATTGTACATTCGTTGAATTCTAACAACGGACTTTTTTTTGTTTAAAAGTGAAAAGTTTGTTCTGGACTCAAATTGATTCATACCATATGAAACTTAATAAAAAACAAAATCATAGAGATCTTTTTTATTTTCAATTGCGCACTGAAAAGATTAAAGAGATTTAAATAATGTTATTACTTTTGTTGATTTTCTATTCATGTCAATCTTGGAGAATGAATTTCTGTTTATTAAGAACTTATTAACATAAGTCCACTCTTGGTTATACTAGTCATTTTAACCTTGATATTTACTTACGCTACTGTTGAAAACTTTATGAAATAAATAGTTGTTATTAGCCAGTGTAATTTATATAAGAAACTGATCCAGGATTTATGCTACTTTGTGTTGGCTACTGAAATTTATAGTAAGTTTGACAACTGTATGTTATTAAGGCTTCTACACTTAGGATATTTTTAGATTTTACGCGGTAAATATTAAGGAACACTTTTACAAACGTCAAAGAACGCGGTAAATATTAAGGAACACTTACACAAACGTCTAGGAAATGCTATCCAAGTACAATAGAAAGTCATACCTGATCTCCTAGCTAGCATCTTGAAGTATTCTATGCCCTTTTCTCCATATTCTCCGTCAACAGCAACCGTGGAAACATAGTTCCAACCTAACTTGTGGATGATGTCCACCATGGCTTGGGCCTGCAAGTTATCAGGTGGAACCACTCGAGAAAAGTAGTCAAACCTAGTCTTATCGCTGAGTTCAGTGCTGGTAGAAGCATAACTTATCTGTGGAATCTGTTGAATAAACGCAGTAGCAGTCAGGTGCTATGCTTTTGTACTAACATACTTACGTATATAAAGGCCTTCTGTTATTATAATAACACAGGCCTGTGACGGTTTTATTGCTTTGAAAATTTAACACGTTTTTCATAAATTCCTGCAAGCTGATTCCGAAAACGATATCCATTTTTCTTCATCACGTACAGATTTTTCACAAATCGTCATACGTTCTTTTATACAAGTGAATCAATTTCATTGTAATCGGGTCACGTTTTTGTGATACTTAAAATGTTAACAACCACTGGCTGTAGATTGAGAACATGAAAGTCTTAACTAGAGCCCATGAGAAACAGACTACCAGTATATAAGCGGTCGTGTTAGAGTATTTGTTTGTGAATGCAATTTGCATTTTTCTCTTTTCAATATTATTTATTCGTCGCTATGGCAACAAGAGATTGTATAAATGACCGAGACATATTCTGTTATATTTTGTGTTAAAATTGTTGTAATGGAACAATGGTAAAACATTACAGTATTCGTCAAAAAAGCTTATTGCACGTATTTTGAAATAAAACTTGGGGACGAAACAATTCATGGGCTCCGCATAAAGTTTGCACCGTTTGTGTCGAAGACAATGGACTAAAAGTAAGAAAAAGTCTTGGCCTTGTTATAATTCCAGTGGTTTTGTGTGAGCCTCGTCTAATATGCAAGTCTACACAGCTTGAAATAGAAAGAATTTTTTTATTCAAACTTTCACTCCATTATACTCCACTGGAGACTCTCGACACAGTTTCATTTGATTCTGAATCTGATATCAGTAGAAATGATGATAGGGATTGTTTCCAACCTGAAACGTCTGGTAAACCACAACTTTTCACACAAGGTAAACTTAATGATTTAGTGAGAGTTTTGGACATTTCAAACGATTTTTCATAGATTTTGGGGTCCAGACTTCGGGCTAGGAACTGACTTTCTCAATGGACATCATTTTATTGGCAAGAAATCGTGAGAAAGAGATTGTACCATACTTTTCGCAAGAAAGTTCTCTGGTTTATTATCACAATATTGCTGAATTAATATCAGTGTTAGGAGCTGCAATCTATTAACTAAGTGAGTGGGGATTTGTGCATTTATTCCTCCAAAAGAACTCTACAAAGTGTTCTCCTTCACAATGGAAACATATATTCATCTGTTCCCATTGCTCATTCGGTTCACTTGAAAAAAATTTACGAAAACCTTGAACTTATTCTTAATAAGGTAAAATACAAAGGATATTGCTGACTACTTTGTGGGGACTTGAATGTTCTTTAAATGTTATGGGGTCAACAATACGGTTATACAAAGTTTTCATGTTTTTCGTGTGTATGGGACACCAGAGCATGAAATCAGTAATTGATAAAGAAGCATTGGTCAAACAGAGTCAGCGTGTCAGGATTGAAAAACATTGAATGTTAAAGTTTGGTTAACATAAAGAAAGTCCTATTACCTCCACATAAAATTGGGTGTGATGAAGCAATCTGTAAAGGCCTTAGAGAAAGATGACGACTATTTCAGGCATTTATGTCGGCGCTTTCAGCTCTTTCAGAAGCTAAACATAAAAATGAGTTATTTTTGGGCCTAAGATTAGGAAATTCACTTCGGATAACAGTTTGAAGTGACAACGAGGAAAGTTAGTAAAGAAGCGTGGTTTACTTTTAAATATGTTATTGAGAATTTTTTAGAAAAAAATAAGGACCAAAGTTAAAAAGGTATTCTCAATAGCATGCTCGTTAAATTCAAAGAGTTGGGTTGTGATATAAGCTTGAAGATTTGTTTCTTACACTCAAATATTGAGTATTTCTCTGAAAATCTCGGTTCCGTTAGTGAAGAACGAAGGGAATGGTTTAATCAAGACATCAGGCAAATAGACAGGAGGTATTAAAAAAGGTGAAACATCAGGGTGATGGCTGATTACTACTGCTCACTGAAACGAGATGTTCCAGATACAATATATATATATATAAGACCACAACATATATTATTGAGACTAAAAGGCGTAGATTTTACAGACAAATCAGGATAAATGAGAATGCACACTTGTTGGACATCAGTATTCTTCCATTTTCTTCAGTTGGTTTGTATTTTTGTTAACAAACGTAATAATGAGAAATATTCATTGTGTAAATGAAATAAAAATTTCTCTACGTAAGAGTTTTTTTTTCTCTTCGCGATTTGTAAAATATTCTTACGTGATAAAAAAAAATATTATTTTCGAAAGCTGAACATCTAAGTTATGGAAAATCTGTTATTAAAACCAAATGACTTTTACGAAGTTTAAGTTCACAGGCCTGTGTAACAACCATAAATAAATACCATCGGTGTTGCAATCACGATTGTGCTATTAAGTATTCTAATTTTAAAACGACGAGCACACTTTCGGACAATAAAGTTTGGAGACGAATGAATGGGTAATAAATAAACACTTTATTACAAGTTTGACATAGGAAAATTTACATAACATTTCGAGAAGGCTTGGTTCATATCAACTTAAATAATAACGACAAAAATTTGCCAAATTGTTGAACGTTTGTCACTATGTTAAATTTGTAATAATTTCTCTCTTCACTACCCATTCAAGCCGTGTACAAACTTTCTATACCTTAAATATGTTGTACCCCGCTGGCACAGCGTTAAGACTACGGATTTACAGTACTATAATCAGCTGTTCGATTCCCTTTGCTGAACTCAGAAGATGGCCCGATGTGGCTTTGCTATAAGAAAAGAGACACACACTAAATATGTTATATTCTTTTCATTTTCCGTTTTCAACACATTTGAATTATTATTTAGAAAATTTGTTTTAACCGCAACCAAAATGTACCGTTACTTTGACCTGTACGATGCATTTTTGTGACTGGTTCTTTGCTGTCAAAATGACTTTAAATACATCTGTCCAAAGAAAGAGTAGAGGATAAAATTTCTCTGACCTGTGAAGAAAAACATTGACAAAAATTATAGTTAAACTTATTTATATACTCGATTGAAGGGATGTGACCATAAACAGACAGTTAAAAGTCAAGGACATACGATAAACAGATAGTTAAGAGTCGAGGATGTGACCGTAAACATACAGTTAAGAGGCAACTGGTCTGTTGACACTCTATTGTCATTTTGATGAGGTTTCCTCAAGTAACACTGTATGAAAGTTCATTGATCTAATGTTCGCGTGCGAGCTATTGCATGCGACATTAATCAATTATAAATAAATAAAACTTCTTCTTTGATGACTGCGTAATTTAACTGCGTTAAATACTGAAGTAGATGTTCTATACTAAATAGCGGTGTTGACTTTCAGTCTTATAATACGCACTCAGTTGAAACTGCTATGGCTGCTTGGTAGCAATTATTACGTCTTGAAGCTGAGGCTCTCGGATTGTCGCTTCGATATGTTAACCATCGGGCAAATATAAGGAACTGATACAAAAGTGAAATATGTAAGTGATATGATATAGTCTAGTCGCCCTCGGTGGCTTAACAGTAAGTCTGAGGGATTATGACGAAAAAATAAACGTTCAGTACTCCATGGTTTAGCTTTGCGTTTAAAATTACGACACTAAAATTTCCACATGCATAACATCTTATTTATATAATGTAAAAAACAAGCTACGCTCCATATGCTTCGGTGAACAACATGACCCCCCCATCTACAGGGCTGTCACATTAATCTACTGATCCAAATATCTTTTATGCAATAAATTCTGAAATTTAATATCTTACCACGTCTTTGGATTTTACATGAAACTGTGTTTTAGTTCGTTTTCCATTAAAAAAATCCACTATTATGTGGTAAAAGCGCGTTCCATGTTGTTTAGGGATTCAATTTGAGTTTCCGTTTCAATTCTGTGTTTTAGGATACCTCTTCTGTGTAGCTTTGTGTGAAATTCTTAAACAAATGACTACACTAAACTACACATCTATGATGGCAATGCGTTGTCTTCTTTTCTGTTTCTTAGTTCTTTTTTGTTTCTGGTGTATGATCCTAAATTATATTCTAATTAGCAACTAGCTGTTAATTAATCCTGATGCCATAGTGAATTAGCCTCAATTGTTCCTTATGATGGCAGCTGAAGGCTAGAAAATGAATGATTGTTGAACTTATTATATTAAATATGTTCCGAATAGTTTTAATTCATACAAAATTAATTATCTCAGGGAACACACTGAAACTGTTTTTCAGATTGAGACTTTGCATAAATTCTGTCATGAGTTACAAGCTCAGTCGGCAGCACATTTTTATTTTTGCGTAAAATCTGAAACATCTTATTAAAGTTATATTTTTATTATCAAAAAACGTAAATTCAGAATAACAAAATTAATTAAAATGTAAATAAGTAAGCATATTAAAAATTAACATATTCAATTAATTTAGTGGGTTTGTTTGGTTTGAATTTCGCGCCAAAGATACATGAGAACTATCTGTGCTAGTAGTCTCTAATTTAGCAGCGTAAGACTAGAGGAAAAGCAGCTAGCCATCACCACCCACCGCTAACTCTTGGGCTACTCTTTTACCAACAAATAGTGGGATTAACCGTCACATTATAACGCTCCCACGGCTAAGAGGACAAACATGTTGGTGTGACGGAGATTCAAACCCGCAACCCTCGAATTACGAGTCAAGTTCCTTAACCACCTAGCCATGTGTGACCAATTTAGTGAGAAGCTAGTATTGACTAGCTCTCTTCCCTCTATCACTTCTAACAAAGTTAGGGAATATTAGCAGAAGTAGGTCTTGTGTAGTTTTGCGCGAAATTCACCAAACAAGTAAACAAATCATTTACCTGGGACAGAGGTAAGTCTACCGATTTACAACACTAAAATCAGGGGTACGATTCCCCTCGGTAAAAGCAGTAGACAGCCAAATGTGGCTTTGCTATAATAAAAACACAAACAAATCATTTACCTTATCGTTAATGACCTCGTGTTGTAGTAAGAAAAACAGAAGACACAATGACAGTTGATGCATTATTCCTTTACATCTGGAGTATAAACACTTAAAGAGCTGAACATTCTTACCGACACAGAAGGTGTTAATTACGCGAACCTTCTTGTAGTTAAACGAAACAAAATATATTCTACTAGCTTGATGAAGTACATAAACTTCTGATGGTGTTCTCAATATTCCATATATATTGTATAGCTTTCAAAGTTTGTTTGTTTTTAATTTCGTGCAGATTGCGAATCGAGCACCTTAACCATCTGTTCACGCTCAGCCTATCTGTCAAAGTAGTTATTAAATATAATAAAAACCAATAAGTTAATACTTCGTCTGTAACCAGTGTTATTAATTAATTGAAAGGTTTGGGTTTTATGTTTTGTGCTAATAACATAACTAAGTATTTGCTCAGCATTTGGAGTTGAGCAAACATAAGCGACGGGTTGGAATCTCACGAACGGTCCGTAATAAAAAAAACTATAAGTGAATTTAGAATTCGTAGTAATTGCGTTACAGAAATGTTGTACATCTTAAAGTCTTTACTAGAATAACATAAAAAATGCCTTTTATATATTTCCTAATATATTAATTTTTCAAATTAATTGGCTGCTTATAAAAGTGATAAAAGATAAACCTATAATACATTTTTTTTATTTTAACTTTTTTCATGGCGATCTCTAACTGTTTTCTTAATTAATATAGAAATTAGAAAATTGACTTTCTGTTGAATTTCTCCCGTTTCCTCCTTGTTCGTAATTTATGTTTGGATGTATAATTTTACTCAGAAAGTTATAAGGCTTTCAGAAGTTTGATTAAAACAACTTTTGAATATCATATGATCTAATTAAGAACATCAATAACGAAAGTTTCACAGCATTCCCCCGAATTTGAAAAATAATTGCATACGATGTAATTCAACCATCAAACAAGGCGTTCCTGTTGTCCATCGTGTGTGGTGTTAGCAAGAATCGTTAAGTCAATGAGGCTTAACATAATTCGCAAAGTTTACAGAAGTAAATTCATTGGGCATTATAAATCATAATTATAAATTTAAACACAAAAAACGCGTATATGATTAAATAACCAAGTAAAATACTAATTATTTCGATAGTTTACTGCCAGGAACGCTAACTGGTTGGCGTTTTATGGCGCAAAGTAACTAGGCTATCTGCGCCAAACATGGTTAAAAAATTTAACAAGTAAAATTTTTCACATTCGTGAAAAAAAATCATGTTAAAACAAAACGAAGTCCATTTTTAATGAAAAACTCAAATAGCGTTATAAAGACCAATGACCCTTGAAAAGCTAAAAACATTTGTAAGGTGGACAGTGTCACCATCGCCAACGACACTGTCTAGAATCAGATGTAAACCTGTGGACAAAACATGTCTAATATTGTTCCGTCGTTGAGACTTGTATCAGCGGCATGACAATAAAATGTGTACTATTGAGTCACAAAGGCCACATATTGGTGTATCAGTCCCAAATAAAAGAAAACGATGAGTTAAAAAACTGTGACCGATGCGTAGTCTAGTCAGGACAACTTCTTTCCAATCCTTACGGAAATAAGACGGACAAAAACCAATGCATGGTTTTGTCTGGAAAAGCTTGTTTTCACGTTGCTCACTCAAAGTCGACTGCAAATTGCCGCAGAGCCGAGCCTTGAATATAGAACCATAGTCCATCCAGGGAACAGGCACAGCAGTGATAGTGCCAGAGCAGACAGACTTAGCTGCGGTGTCGGCGAGCTCATTCCCGGGGTGTGGGATCCAGAAAAACTAGATAAAAGTAGATATTAAAGTTAAATGTGCCAGTCGGATTTGAATATCGGCAAAAACAGGGTGAGAATGAACGTGAAGCGATTCTAGGGCCAGTAAAGAACTAAGCGAGTCAGTATAAATAGTACAATTTGAGTACTGCTTAGCTTCTATGTGATCCAGGGCAAGAGAAATGGCATAAAGCTCGGCAGTTAATACAAAAACTGTGGAGGAGATTCTGTGCGCAACCACCGAACCACAACAAACCATGACAGAGCCCACACAGTCACCTGATTTCAAACCATCTATATAAATAGAAATGGAATGATGGTTCGAAAGACGTTCGGCTAATAGAAGCCAGCACTTCCAATCAGGAGTATCCCTCTTTTTCAGATAACTCAAAGAAAGATCACATTTGGGAATGATAATAAGCCGTGGTGCGATAGGATGACCAGTGGATACAGCAATGTTATCCAAGGACACGCTAACTGAAAATCTTTTGAGTTAATTCAATAGACCAATGGTTCTAACGAAAAAGCTGTTACAGAAAAAAATCAAGGCTTGTAACTAAATGCTTTCACAACATTAAACGATAAATGGTTTTATAAGTTCCAGTACCAGAAAAACGTCGGACTGACTTAAACTAACACTACGCTTCAATTTAGAAGGTTACAATCAACAATGAGTTAGACGGATTTGGATTTAATTTCAAATTTTCAATAAAAAAATACCCAGTAGAGGAACGTGATGTTGAAACTTTTGTATATTTCGAACGATTTTCTTCATGCATGGATTTAACTACTTTAGTTTTGTTTTTTGTTTTGAATTTCGCCGTCCCTAATTTAGCAGTGTAAGACTAGAGGGAAGGCAACTAGTCATCACCACCCAGCGCCAACTCTTGGGCTACCTTTTATCAACGAATAGTGGGATTGACCGTCACGTTATAACGTCCCCACGGCTGAAAGGGCGAGCGTGTTTGGTGTGACGGGGATTCGTACTTGCGACCCTCATATTACGAGTCGAGTGCCTTAACCACCTGGCCATGCCGGGCCTTTAATTACTTTGGAGTTATAACATACATTAAAACACTTGTTATCTTATTTATTTGTTAATTATTTATCGTATATATTAAGTTACTTGTTACCATATATATGAAACTATTTTACGAAATTCATGTGTACAAGTTATATAGTGATTAAAAATTGAAGTATACACAATTAAAGGGGTACCTAGAGAGCGCCCCCCCTGCTCGTACAGCTGTAAGTCTACGGATTTACAACGCTAAAATCAGGTATTCAATTCCCCTCGGTTGGTTCAGCAAAGAACCCGATGTGGCTTTGCTATAAGAAAACACACAAGCACACACACACCTAGAGAGTGAAAACGTTTGTGGTGACTATTCTATAATATATATCAAACGATTAATAAACCGAAAAAAATAGCCAGAAGTGGAGAAAAAATGAGAAAGAAGGATGACTTCAGAACTTAGACTTGCATTCCAACTTTGATCTACGTTTGCTATGTGTTAACCGGCTATTCCTTGGAATTTACTTTTAAGCAGTTCGCAGACAACACGCATACAAAAACAAATTTGAGTAAATAATAAATATAACATGGTTTACATTGAGAAAAAAAGAATATAATTAATACAATTGTGTATTATTAGCTTCTAAGTAACATTATTTTACTTTTATTCTGTAGAGAAATTCATCTATTATATTTTTGTCTGTAGAGAGTAAAATTAAACTAGTTTTTTTTCTCTGTTTAATTGCTCAAGAATAGGTTCTACCTCTGACTTTATTTGAGTCATTATGAAAAGGGATAGCTTCATATAACTAAACGGAAGAAAAGCTTCCGTAATTTCGTTGTTAAAACAAAGAAAACATTCGAGTGAGGATATTAAACCTTGCTATGGCACACGTGCTAGTAGTTTGTTTAATGACACCAATTATCCTATTAATTCATTAAGCTATCACACAGCTTAGTTGTTGTTTGCATGTTTGTCAGTTGATGAAGTTTCAACAGCCAACTTTTTCTTATATCTAATGAATCTGAATCGCACGTTCTAGGATGTTCATTTCGTACATATAAAACCGAAACTACGAATTTCGTTTCTGCCTCAAACAAATAGAGAAAATGAATAGAAAGACTGTCTACTAACAATAGAATCAGGAATATTCAAAAACCAATCTCAAGGGGAGAAATTTGGAATTGTAAAGTTTTTACCATACTTAAATAACAAAAAATATATTTTTTGCAACATATCACAACAAATTTTCTTTGATTATTAAGTATACAAGTGCTATGCAGGAATTGAAACTTTAAGTATTGGCGAGAGAAATCGAAACAAGCATCTCTTAACACTGAAGAAAACACTGAAGGAAATGTTGACTTATTTTCAAATTTACTTTGCTTTAATTTGAAAGTCCCCCAGTGAGACAGTTTGTTTGTTTGTTTGTCTCGAAGTTAAGCACAGAGTTACGCAAGAGGCTACCTGTAATCTGCTTACCACATATATCGAAACCCGGTTTCTAGCGTTGTAACTTCAGAGACTTGCCACGGTTGAAAGGCCGAGCATGTTTAGTGGGACGACAATTAGAACCCACAACCTTAAGGTTATGAGTGAAGCGCCTTCCATCTGGCCATAACATCACTTGATCAGACAATAAAAACCTAAGGTTAATTTTTTTTTCCTTCCCTCATCAACTCAGAATTAGAGACGGTTTGGTTTGCATTTCGCACATAGCTACACGAAAGCTATTTGTCCTAACTACTCGTCTCTACTTTTCCAGTGTAAGACTAGAGGGAAGGAAGCTAGTTATCACAATCCACTGCCTACTCTTGAGCTACTCTTTTACCAACGAAAGGTAGGATTGACCGTAACATTATAACGCCCCTACGGCTGACAGGGCGAGTATGTTTGATGTGACGAAAATTCTACCCCGCGACTCTCAGATTAGGAATCGAGTGCCTTAACCACCTAGCCATTTCGGGCTAATTAAAGACGGCCGCTTGCACACATTACTTGTGTAACGGGCTAATTAAAGATGGCCAAGCGCACACATTACTTGTGTAACGGGCTAATTAAAGACGGCCAAGCGCACACATTACTTGTGTAACTCTGTAGGAACAAGTGAAACAAACAAAGAAGGAACTACTACCTGAATACAAAACAAAATGTAAATGTTGGATTTTAGTTTTCGGTACAGAGTGATGTAAACAAGCTCTAAAGATCTAGAACACTGATCGATAACAGGCGATTCAATACAATGCTAAACTTGATTACAACAACAATGGCGTCGAATGTAATAAGTCGGAATTTGAAAGCAATCTCGTAAAAGTAAGCTTGGCCAATCGGCTTTTGAGATGCAAAATCCGTTTTCGAACAACGAACTAAATTACCTGTGATTTATTAAATTCCGTCACCTCTCTGTCATCACTTATTTAATTTGTAAAGACTGATCATCTTGTAAGACGTGTAATCAAGGACTAGTTTTAACAGTTTCAATAAGTTATGAAAACAGTTTTTGAAATAACACTAATTGGTTTTTAATAAATTTGTCTTTTCACTGTATATTTCTTCCTAATATGGCAAGTTTTTGACAGTTGCTTATCCTATTTATTATCTGGAATATTTACATTGAAATTGGAACATTGGGATCAGCTATCTACTAACCAGATTCCAGTGGGCAATAACTCACTGTATCAACATCGTAACTAGAAAAGCAGTCAGAGAATGATTTTACAGTTCTTACCATGAAACATGCATCAAACAATTAGTTGATCTCAGGTTTATGTTTAGGGATAAAGATCCACTTCCTAGTTTAATTTCTTCCCAAGTTTTCAAAATTCAAGGTTGTTATTATTATAATAAATGTGGATGATCTTCAGTGTGATCTAGATCTCTGAGCTAAATTTACCAAAATTACCAGCTGGTACTTTGTGGACCCTCAGCCTTCGTGCTAAATTTTATCTCAAACTTAAAGATGCATAAATGTTATTTGCTTTAGCATTCCCTCACTTGGAACTGATGGGTTACACAGAAAGATACCCAATAGCATTCACTTCCAATTCTTTGGTTGCTTTAATCGAATAATGGGATATAACTGTCTTGCTATAATACACTTCTAAGTACGGTAACTGGACGCAAACTTTGGGCCTTCAAACTCTTTGTATAACTAACTCCAGCACTTATTAGCTTTTCTACTTTCTTTGGGTAACAAACCTACGCTCAGAACAGTTTTTAATACGTATAGTTTAAAGTATTCATTAAATTTAAAACAATTTAGTTGAAAAAAAACATTTCAACAACTAAGTTTCAGAAGTTGATACGATTACAATTTTTAAACATAAACACTAGAGATGAACATCAGCCTCGTGTTAACATTTACATCAGCATTACAAAATGATATTTGAATTTTCTGCATTTTAACAGACTTGGTTAATGCTGTACAATGATCTGTTAAACTCGTATATAATATGTTTTTAAGTCAATTTGATTTGTAAAAGTGTTGATAGTTTAAATTGGCAGACGTTGTTACAGCACATTAACTTGACCAAACAGTCTAGAAAAATATTAGTTACGTAGAGTTTAGAACTAAATCAGATATTTTCTTATTTCCTAGTTTTTCTTTAAATATCCAACAAAACGTCTTTTACATGTGTCGACGTAGTAATCAGAAATTCCACTAGGTTTGATCATTGTCGTTCGGAAAGAGGAAATCATTAATTTGTCAAGCTAAAATAATTTTCTAATATATTGTTCAAAGAAAATTCACATCAAATTTACAAATTATCCAGCACATGTTGTACAGTATAAAAAATATCTAAGAGATTTTGTCTAAGTAATGATTAATGAAACGTCTTTGAAATATTTTATATTAATCTATGATGATATATTGTCCTAATGTGTGCATAAAAATTGGTAAATACTAGGACTTAGAGAAGCAGCAGAAAGAAATTTCTACGTTATTGATTTCTGTATATGTGAGATTACTAAGTAAAAGTGAGATATTTAACAACACCCGTAATGTAAATTCATAATTAATGAAAAGTTATTTTAGGGAACGAAAGTTACTTTTACATATGTAACTGTAAAATTGTTAAAAGATCAATAAAACACAAACATATTTGATAATTTGTTTTCGACTAATTGGAATAACAAGATTTAAGAAGCTAGCAGGTGCACAATTTTTATGAGAATATGTAATTAAAATCATGAAAAGTCCAGGTATTTATGAAAGCCAGTGTTAAAATTAAGATTTGATATGATTTTTATTTCGATATTTAAAAACAAAAACTGCTCCTGTCTAGATATTTGTACAATCTCACTCTCGTTTCAAAGCAGTTATTCACTGCAAAACAATAGTTGTTTCATGTAGAAAATGGCATTTATCATAGCTTTATCATTGTATATCTTCCAGTTTAATATAATAGTGTTGGTCTTAAATTTTATAAGTGTCTCACTTTGTCATTTTTACTTTTAACGGTCGAAAACAGCCCCTCAATTTATACAAATATTGATGAGTCTATTACGTTTCACACAAAGACCTCTCTGAGGTAAATAGCTTATTTCGACTCAGGATGTGTCTTATATATGCTGTTATTATTGTATCATGACTTAAAAAAAATTAAAATATTGTTTTATTTTTGAGTTACTATCCATGGAACAGATAAACGTGATAAACATGCACTTTGTATCCACCCATCTTTCAATCTATCTGTCTGTGGTTACATTATAGTAACGTTTCCCAGTAGCACAGCGGTATATTTGCGAACTCACAGTGCTAGAAAACAGGTTTCGATACCCGTGATGGACAGAGCACAGATAATCCATTGTATAGCTTTGTGTTTAATTCCAAATAAAACAAACAAAAATTAAAGGAACTTTCGTTTGTTATACTTGCGTAAAGATAAGCGTTGATGACAACGATTGTTAAATTCTTTGTGGAATGGACGGCAACACCTGTTGTGGAGACGCCAGTTGCCGTCAATTCTACAAAGTTTCATCATGAATACTTTGCCGAAACAATCTATCAAAGAATGAGTTGATTTCATTTCGCCAATTCTTGTATTTTTTTAACAATAATATATATACATATATATAAACGTAATGTGTTTCGAGGAGTGTTCTTTGCAGAAAGCGACATCGATCCGGAGGTTTAATAATGAAAACTGCTGTCGTTAGTGGCAGAAAAAAAAACATGCTTGTATGTAACTTTAGCAGAGACTAGTTTACATTATTGTTGGTAGGTGATATGTTTTAAACTACAGAAAACTTAACCCTAATGAGGTTTGAGTTATTGCTAATCAATAATAACACTGTTTTAACCCTAATGAAATTTGAGTTCTTGCTAATCAAGCATGATAATACTGTTTTAACCCTAATGAAGTTTGAAGCTTCTCAGAAGTGTCACTAATAAAAGGTCCAGCATAAAGTAAATTATTTTTAAAGAGAGTAGTAATAAATAATTTAAAGTGAATGTATGATATTACACGGCTTTATATGCCACTTTAGACTACACGGTCTTATATGCCACTTTAGACTACACGGTCTTATATGCCACTTTAGACTACACGGTCTTATATGCCATTTTAGACTACACGGTTTTATATGCAACTTTAGATAACATAATTTTGTATGCCACTGTAAGTATTAGATTAACTCAAGACTGAAAAATTGTAAGAATAAAAATAATATTTCGCACATTATTATATGTGTTGTAAGTTCACTATGAACTTTTCTTAACATTTAAAAGAAATTATCGACCTATGATCTACATATTATATATACTGTATAAGACACCATATTTGATTTTGTTTACTGTGATATTAAATTAAAAATAACAAACGAATTGCCTCATTGGTAAGTCTCTCAGTTTTACAACTTTAAAAATCAGGTTTCGATGCTTGTGGTGGACAGAGCACAGAATACTAATTGTGTCGTTTTGTACGTAACAATATCAAACTAACTAACACTCGAATGATGGTACATATAACCAATCAACACTTTGAATAACAGTGTAATTTTTGTGTCACTCAGTCAATTAACTTTCTTCTAATTTTACGCGAATAATTTCAGATATTATACAGTTTTCACTAAGCTACAACAACAAAGTGCATGTATTTGAGCAAGCAAACCTAATTTCATCAAAGGACACGTATATTTTACTTTTGACCGAAAGCATGAATTTCGGAGTCACAAATCAATACAACATAACCACCGGACTTGATATGACCTGGTGGTTAGAGCACTTGATTCACGATCTAAGGATCATGGATTTGAATCCCGTTGCTGAATATGCTCACTCTTTCAGGTTTGGGGACGTTATAATGTACGATCTATCCCACTCTACTAGTAGTTAACGAGTTGGTAGTAGGTAATGTTGACTATTTGCATTCCCTTTATTTTTTTCACTTTTAAATTAGGAACATCTAACGCAGAATGCACACGAGTAGCTTTAAACGAAACTCATCAAACAAACTTGATTATAGAGCTTTAGGTTCTTTAAATCTTGCTATCATATTTACTTATTAGTCCACTAATTTATAATACCTGTTTATACTAATATCTTCTTTTACTACTGTTTCGAACTTCTCTAATCAAAGTTTATTCAATTTTGTTTAATTTTCTTTAGTTCTTAGTGAAATATTTGGTATTATTTTGATCAGTTGCTGGTGAATCAGTTGTATGTTTTCGGACTTATAATACTAAAACCCGGGGCTCCGATTTCACGTGGTGGACAGAACGCAAATAACCCATTGTGTAGTTTTGCGTTAAAAAAAAAAGTCCTAACAACATTAACCAACTCTTTATAGTTCGAGATTTATTTATAATCTCTTTGAAACTTGAAGACACGATATCCGAAAGAGATATTTACCAGAGGAAAACAAAACCTTAATGAAACGTGTTCAGTTTGAAGATTTTTATTCCAATTGCTAGTTTTAAAGAGATGTTGATGCCAAAAACATTTATTGATTATTTAGTCTAGCATAATTTGCTTATTCGTTATAAACGACGTGGGGTGCCTAAACAGATGGATTTACAACTTTAATAACATATTCTGAGTTGATTTTAAATGTTTTAACACTCCTTAAAAGTTAATATTATAGTAACATAGTAACACCAAAATAAAAATAACTAATGGCTCACTGTTTGCGAAATATATTGTACTAAAATAAGATGAGCCAAGATCTTCCACAAAATTATGGTATTTGATATCGAGCAGGTGGCAGCACTGCCTATGTATGGATGACTGAGATTGTTCATCAAAAGAGTATTTTAAATATTTCTTTCATAGAGAATCAGAACTTTACAACACTGTACACTGATTTCTTTTAGAACAATATCTATGAAACTAGAGAGTGCAATGTTTTTAAAGGGTTGATGTTAAACGTCATTGAATTTACTTAATTCAGTTCTATTCAATATTTTATAGTTTTTCTTGACATCTTATAATTACATTTAGTTCTAGTCATTATTTTTTAGTTCCATTTGCCATCTTATGATTACATTTAGTTCTATTGAATATGTTATAGTTCTATTTGACATCTTATAATTACATTTAGTTCTATTCAATATTTTATAGTTTTATTTGACATATTATAATTACATTTAGTTTTATTCAATATTTAATAATTTTATTTGACATTTTATAATTACGTTTAGTTCTCTTCAATATTTTCTAGTTCTATTTGTAATTTTATCATTACATTTAGTTCTATTCAATATGTTATAGTTCTATTTGTAATTTTATAATTACATTTAGTCTATTCAATATTTTATAGTTCTATTTAATATCTTATAATTGCATTTAGTTCTATTTAATATTTTATAGTTCTATTTAATATCTTATAATTACATTTAGTTCTATTCAATATTTTATAGTTCTATTTGACATCTTATAATTACATTTAGTTCTATTCATTATTTTATAGTTCTATTTAATATCTTATAATTACATTTAGTTCTATTCCATATTTTATAGTTCTATTTGACATCTTATAATTACATTTAGTTCTATTCAATATTTTATAGTTCTATTTGACATCTTGTAATTAGATTTAGTTCTATTAAATATTTTATAGTTCTATTTGACATCTTGTAATTACATATAATTCTATTCAATATTTTATAGTTCTATTTGACATCTTGTAATTACATTTAGTTCTATTCAATATTTTATTGTTTTATTTCATACCTTTTTTGTAAATGTGGAGGTTGGTTGTTTAATTAGAATGATGGCTTTATTTCAACTTAAGGGTAACTGCCTTTCAGAATTGACTATAGGCAGCTAAAGGCAGTAGATCAGAGGCGTTGTAGGTGTTAACATTTAGTTTCGTAACTTTATTTGACTAGTTTAACATCAGGGTTTGGATTTTGTCTGATAAATGGAATATCCCCAGTGCATTTCGGTACTATTACTATAGACATTGGGCACCATGATGATAAGTTGACGACAAGGATAGATAATGCTGATGCGATACATGTATGTGTTTGTACATACAGATATAAAGCGTTCCCAAAACTCGACCAAGTCAACAACAGTTTGTATTGCTCAGAAAATATTAGAATCCTAGGTATTTTTAGTATCCTTTGTGAATGATTTTTAGAATAAGTCACTACTTCTTTGTTCTCATATGTTTCTTGCTGATAAATACGCAACATTGTAAAAAAACTGTTTTGTGAATTAATGAAGACGTGTTATTTTACAAAAAAGTAAATGTGTTCCCAAACACTAACTTATGTTAATAGTAATGCAACTGATTCTTGTAGCGATATCAAACTTATAGTTTTAGTGTTTTCTAACGACGTAAATTACGAGTGGTTATAAATTGAAAGCTGTGTTTATTTACACACGTTGTATAGTCACTTTTACACGGAGTTCCGGTTTGAATTGTTTACGAGTCGTGTGATAAATGGAAACATATTGATCTTAATTTTATATCCTTCAAAACGCATGTTTACAGGCAGTCTTTAAATCTTAATTTGTGTTATGAAATGC
Organism: Tachypleus tridentatus; assembly: GCF_004210375.1. Classification (NCBI taxonomy): domain Eukaryota; kingdom Metazoa; phylum Arthropoda; class Merostomata; order Xiphosura; family Limulidae; genus Tachypleus; species Tachypleus tridentatus. The sequence continues at coordinate 62,070,506 of NC_134826.1, read as the reverse complement.
CTTAAGTTGTTACTATCATTATTATGTTTGTGTAGACAGCGTTCAAACTAAAAGTTAGATAAATTATCAAAACAATAACTTTCAGACAGTGAATTTGGCAACTTATAATGCAAACAAAAATAATTTCTAATCATAATATTTGTCAGTAATCTAAATCAAATAGATTATATTGTTTAACTTTCTAAACTGCACGGCCTGACATGGAAAGATAGTTAAGGCATTCGACTCGTAATCTGAGGGTCGCGGATTTGAATCCCCGTCACACCGAACGTGCTCACCCTTTCAGCTGTGGGGGCGTTATAATGTGACGGTCAATCCCACTATTTCTTGGTAAAAGAGTGGCACAAGGGTTGAGAGGTAGGTGGTGCTTTTAGCATATCTTTATTCGCCACATAGAACCAATATTTAAATATAACTTTATAAAAATGTACAATTAATGCTACAACTTAATTATTCTAAATTATCCTGTACACAAGCTGCTCAAGGTTTCGAATATGTGTATGAAATTAAATCTGTAAATTAGTTCACTACTTATCTCTGAGTGCTACCGATTTCGGGTGAGTTCTCCATTCATCAGTGTCCGTGAAAAATGTCAAATCGTAAAACAAATCCTGTTAAAATTCGCGAACACTTTACTCATTAACGATTTGAATAGCCTGGTTTCAAATAAAAAAAAACGTTTTTTTCCTTACCTTCCACTGCGCATAATTAAACTCGGAGCGTCCAATGAATGTTAAATAATCAAATTATCGATTCGAGTAATTGTAGAAGTAAAACTCCGTCTGGACTGTCAAAGCGCATCAATAAATTTTGAGGATCGATCCATGCAGTGAGCATAATGTAGACAGACCATTATGTATCTTTACGCTTATGTCGTAAAAAATATATTGTGACACCTTTTGCATATACAAAGTGATGTACGTAAAACCTAACACTTGATTTTTCAAATGAGCATTGGCTGCTTTAGCTCTTTTTCTTGATGTATCTGCGATATGTTGATAATACACCATTATTCTATAATTTGTAAAAATACAAAAAAAAATACACGCCACTAGATTATGATGAATTGGATGTAGAGTTGCATCGTTTTCCGAGCTCAAATAACCTGAGTTCAGTCATGACGTAAACTTTGCTGGTGATACATTGTATTGTGAAAACAGAACTACAGCAGTTACATTTATTAACTGTAATAAGATATGACAGCATACCCACTGTATTCTGAGAAAAACAAAAGAGACTTAGAGCCTAAAATTAAACCATTTTCGACTGATTCTTTTTTGATATAAGTAACTCTGAAATGTCAATTGGTTTTGAATGAATTATGTTGAAAGTAAAGGAGGCACTCATTGTCCATAAAACATGAAGAGGTATTGATTATATCTTACCCAATACCTTCAGCTGACTTTAGGGTACTTGCGAAACATAAAAACTTTTCATTCTATTTATAGAACAAAGGATAGTGATCTAGTTCTATTTCTCGCGGAGACTGCTCGTGCTTAAGCACAAAACTCGAGGCTATAGCAGGAAATAAAGACACCTTCTTGTGATCTTGAGTTTCAATTGCCATCTAAAAGTGCAAATTATAACTGCATCGTTGTCGTCACGAACAGCTGTTACACACCTAGTAGTCATTCTAGTCTAGAAAGAGAGAAAATTATAACTATTTATGATTCGCACGACACGATAAAACGTATTTTTAGTGAAATAATTTAATTCAAGCGACCTTACTGCATACGAAAAAATTGCAGAGAGATCTGTCAGGCTGTCTAACACATTTTGAAAACTTAAAGTTAGGATTCTGAAAATAAAAATATAACCCACTTTGAAAACTGATTCTTATTGTAACGTTACATTACGAGTCATCACATGTTGGTTTCCTTCTTTCATGACGCAAATCCACACAATTAGCCTTCTGTAAATATGCCCATCCCTGGGATTGAACCCCAAATTTTAGCATTATAAACCCTCAAGCAGTGATGTCGAGAAAACCCACTTGTAAAGAAAAATATACATGTAGAAACGGCTCGTTTGGTTTGAGAAAATCTTTTACGTAAAGGAGCGAACAACGTTTCGACCTTTTTCGGTCATCGTCAGGTTCACAAAGAAAGAAAGAGGTAACTGACTGGAAGCTGGCCACATGTTTGAAAGAGTTTGTGTAACCGAATGTCGGAATGTAGAGGGCGTGCTTAGATGTTTGAATATATAATTTTATACTATTTATTTTATTATTATAATTTATTATATTATTTTTAATATAGGTATAAAGGTGTTCCTTTGTATTGGTTTATTTTGGGCTTGAGTTGTTGTATAAGTAAGGCTTCTTTAATTTTGCGTTTGTTTATGTTTGTTTCTTTATTTAATATTTGAGTGTTTCTATGGTTATGTTGTGTTTATTTGATTTGAAGTGTTCGAAAACGTGTGAAGGTGACTTTCTGTGATCTTTGAATCTAGTTTCTATTTTTCTACTTGTTTCTCCAATATAGAAATCGTGGCAGTTATCGCATTGTATTTTATAAATAATGTTGGTGTGGTGTTTGTCAATGCAGTTTTTACATAGTATAGACCTCAGTTTTGTGCCTGGTTTTTGAATAAATTTAGTATTAACTGGAATGTCATATTTTGTTACTAGTTTTTGCCAAATGTTGGTTATTTGTCTGTTGTTCGCATGGCCAAGCGTGTTAAGGCGTGCGACTCGTAATTTGAGGGTCGCGGGTTTGCATACCCGTCGTGCCAAACATGCTCGCCCTTTCAGTTGTGGGGGCGTTATATGTTACGTTCAATCCCACTGTTCGTTGGTAAATGAGTAGCGCAGGGTTGGCGGTGGGTAGTGATGACTAGCTGCCTTCCCTCTAGTTTTACATTGCTAAACTAGGGACGGCTAGCACAGATAGCCCTCGAGTAGCTTTGTGCGAAATTCAAAAACAAACAAACAAATCTTTGCGTAAAAGGGGCCTGACATGGCCAAGCGCGTAAGGCGTGCGACTCCTAATATGAGGATCGCGGGTTCGCATCCCCGTCGCGCTAAACATGCTCGCCCTTCCAGCCGTGGGGGCGTATAATGTGACGGTCAATCCCACTATTCGTTGGTAAAAGAGTAGCCCAAGAGTTGGCGGTGGGTGGTGATGACTAGCTGCCTTCCCTCTAGTCTTACACTGCTAAATTAGGGACGGCTAGCACAGATAACCATCGAGTAGCTTTGTGCGAAATTCAAACACAAGCAAACAAACAAATTTGCGTAAAAGATTTTCTCAACCCAAACGAGCCGTTTTTACATGTAAACCCTTAAACGTATCGCCGAGCCACCGTCGAACAAGTTTGTTTCCCGCGGTGAGATAAATCGTTTTAAAAAATAAAATAAACATTACCAGCAAGGAAAGATGTACAATGTTTAGTACTTGCATAAAATAGCGATATTTTCAATCAAGATACTTAACATTCTGATATGGAATTTACTTCAATACACACTGTAACTTAGAAACTTGAACATTACACAAGTCATTACATAACGCGAAATCAAATTAGGTTTACAATCTTCGCCATCTTATTAAACATCGCACTCTGTTGTTGTTAAGTAAATGTTAATGTAACTAAATGTTGTCATGAGCTCCTTTAATTATTTCCTGATCACTAAGAATGGAAAAGAGTTTGATACAAGTGAGACGTTTCGCTTCATAAGAATTGTTTGATTATGTGAAATATTTTGCGCGGACCGCGTGTGGCACGTGTTTAGTAGTCCATAAAATAGAAATTTTGTTGTCTCCGTCGCATTATCGAAAAAAATTCACGTTTGCACTTGGGGACCTTGGTGAGTTAGGTTATAAAAGTCACTCTCAAGTCACACACTTTAAATTGTATTAGCTCAAGAACAAACGATGGCTGCTGTTGACTTGCTACATTTTTTTCTCGGTTAAAGTGTCCCGGGTTCGAATTTCCGTTACACCAAACATGCTCTCCCTTTCAACCGTGGGGAAGTAACAATGTTCGATGAATCCCACTTTTTGTTGGTAAAAGAGTAGTCCAAGAGATGGCGGTGAGTGGTGATGACTAGCTAGTTGCTTTAGTCTTCTAAATTATGGACGTCTAATGCAGATAGCTCTCGTGTAGCTATGCGCGAAATTCAAAACAAACAAACAATGTGTAGCACACTTTCCAGTGGCACAGCGGTATATCTACAGATATGAACTGCTCTAGACCGGATTTCAATACCCCTTGCGGGTATAGCACAGATAGTCCTTTACGTTGCTTTGTGCTTAGTAAGAAAACATCACAGATTAATTGTGTAGCATAGCGTAGATATGCGAAACAAGTAAGTCAAAAATGAAACTGTTTCGTACAAATAAAATCTTAATTTTAAATTTAACAGAACTAGCAGACATTCTAGATGGATGGCGTTGGTGTTTTCGAACGATGTATACAGTTTTAGATGAAAGAAGAAACACGTTCACTGTTGATTAACATCACTGAACAGTGGATTGATTGTGCTTACTCATCCGTTTTCTCTGCCAAGAATTACAAAGGTTAAGTTTTATTTTTGTTTTTCAGAATGTCTGTTTAGCGTGTTGTATGGTATTTAACAGTTTTAGGTATTTTATGGAAATGTAATAAAATAATTATGTGTTTCTGTTATAAGTCTATACAGCATTTTTATGCTTTATTTGTTTGTTTAAAGTTAAGCACAAAGCTTTGGAATAGGCCATCTTTGCACCGCCCACACGGGTATCGAAACCTGAATTTTAACGTTGTAAGTCTGGAAACATACCGCTTCGTGCTACTTTGGGGGGAGAGGGGTTTGCTATGTGGAAGTATGAGACTGATTACTGTAGAGTCAGGTTTCTGTTATGTTAGTTTTTATTAGACATGTTTCCCCTAGGATTATTTGTTTTAAATTTATTCTTTTGATTTAGAGTTTTGAAAAACTAAGTAATTGCATGTTGTTAAGAATTTGTTAATTTCGTGTGATGAATCGTATTTTATTGTGCTGTGTATGCAGCTAATCCATGCTTCACATATTTCTTCTGTACAAATCTGCGCTTCGCACATTTCTTCTGTGTGAATCCACGCTTTATACATACCTTCTGTATGAATCCACGCATTATACATACCTTCTGTATAAATCTACGCTTCACACATTTCTTCTGTGTGAATCGACGCTTTATACACACATTCTGTATAGTTTACGAGTTAATTCGCGTCATGGCCAGGTGGGTGTGTTTTTGTTTTCTTATAGCCACTTCGGGCTATCTGCCGAGACCACCGAGGGGAATCGAACCCCTGATTATAGCGTTGTAAATCCTTGGACTTACCGCTGTACTAGCGAGGTGCATGGCGAGGTGGTTAATCTGAGGGGCGCTGGTTGGAATCTCCGTCACGCCAAACATACTCTCTTTGTCAATTGTGGGGGCGTTAGAAATGCGACGATCAATCCCACTATTCGTTGGTAAAAAAGTAGCCTAAGAGTTGGCGGTGGGTAGTGATGACTAGCTGCCTTTCTTCTAGTCTTAACACTGCTAAATTAACGACGGCTAGAGCACATAGCCCTCGTGTAGCTTTGCGCGAAATTCAAAAACAAACAAACCCTCTTATAAAAATACACATCCATGCTTAAATTAAGACGTCAGACTTGAAACTACTGATCCAGAGCTACAGATGATGCGTATGCGTTTCATGTAATGCCTAGCGATGTATCAAAGGTTAATAAATGCCCCTTGTCATCCGTTGTGAACTTCTGGTTCAAGGACGTTTATTACATTCTATTATTTTATCTATCGTTTATAATTAGCCTAATATGTCTCAGTAATCTTGAATATCACTGCATCCTAATGTTTTCCTAAGGCAGCAATGACAGAACATAATAATTCATTCCACTTGCGAGAGATCTTTTAATGTATGTGGGTAAAAATCCTCCTCTTACAGTACAACTGTTTTCCTGTCTTAAATTTTTATCAACGTGTTTCGTTTATGTCATGACTTAATCTAACTGTTATTATGATAATCAAAGCGTATTTGACATTTAATGTTTTCTTTACCATAGCGGTGAAAGATTCATGTTCATCATGAATTTTCTTCTTTTTTTTTGTACAGAGATATTTTTATCTGCGAGTGTGTTTATGCGGTCTAACATGGAATTTATTTCAAACCCCTTTTCTTCTGGTTAAAAGAAAAGTCCTGTTCTACGTTATCAGTTTCGACTTTTATTATTATTTAATAGAAATAACTGGTCACTTGTTTTACGTTCTATTTGTTCTCTTTTTTTTTTCAGCTCCATAGTATTTCTTAACATTTTTCTTACTACTGCAGTTGCTATTCATATCTGAATGGAGAGTATTGTACATGCAATTACGACACAGTAAATCGTAACGAGTTATTAAAGGATATTTTGTTTTCTTTACAAGTACCGTTTTCTTCGTAACTCTAGCTTTTGTGTGCTTGAAGTTTATTTGAAGGAAGTTATAGCCAAGAAAGTAGGTAGACAATGGGTGGGTTAAAGAGAAGTCTTTTCTCTGTCGATGACCAATTGCCAGAGCGACAAAGGTCCATAAGCATAATCCACTGCAGCTTGAACTGCATGAATGAGAAGTAATACAGACTGTAGCCTCCAGAGCCATGTTTAATGCACGTACGTCTTATCTTATGTCTACCGATATATTTTTGAATATAGTCCATGTTTAGCGGTAAGAAAGTTACAAAAGTGACAGCAAATCCTGCTTATAAGTTAAATTAGCCTTGCAGGTGATGGCTGCTGTTGGCTGGTTAGGGATCATTCTGATCTAACTTAAGGTTTGTAATTTGTTCGATTAACTCGTAGGTTATACATGAGATGCCGTTCTACGTTTTCTAACCTGTCTGATTAATTCATTAGGTGTCGTTCTAAAGTTTCTGACCTGTCATATTAAACCAGTGTTACATAAGATGGCGTTCTAAGTTACTTTGTTTGTTAGATTAGCTTATATGTTACATTCGTTGCTGTTCAAGTTGAAAATATCAAATGTCCAATTATCTTATATACTTGTTTGTTTACCTGTATCTGTTAGTTTCAACACTTTCCAAATTAACATAAAATGTTTTTATATTTCGATGTACATATTTGTAGAACTTGAGACAATAGTAGACGAAAATTTCAGACGTTTTCGTGAATTTCCGCTAGTTTAGAATATAAGTTTAGCAGCCACGGATTGGCTTAGATCTACGTGATAGCATAGAAATGTTACGGGTAGTTTAAGTTGTGAGTGCGTTATAAGTATGATAGTCAATTTATTAACGTGGAAGCTGAGTGGTATGGTGCTGATGACTAATTGCTTCGTATCAATAGTTCGAAATTATGGATAGCTGTAGACAGGCTTAGAGTTTTATATAGCTAAAAAATACAACTACAACTTCAGAACTACTAAGGATACAGAAGTTATAATGAAGTAGGGGAGGGGGGATACAGTGCTAAAAATCTTATAATATTTTATTGTCGGCTACAGAAAGGATATGACGACCGATCAGAGTGACAATGCTTGAATTATAAAAGGCTTTAAAAGGCGACACCTCTGATGCTTTTAAAAAAGAATTATTGTGTGTTTTAGGGACTGTTTGATTTGCTGGTACTAAGGAGTTTTATCATAAAACCTACATACAAGAAAAACATGATTCAGCCACGTATCTTAACTACAACCGAACTGTTACAGATTTAGGCCTACGACTATGTTCTGCAGTTATATCATGAGATACTGCTGGGACTACATCCGAAAATGTCAGTAATACTGAGGGTTCCCAACTGGTGAATCAATATATTATAAAAAAAATTATATCGCTAAGACAACTGGGCTCTCAACTGATGAATCAATATATTATAATATTTTTTTTTTATTTCACGCAAAGATACACGAGGGCTCATGCGCTAGCCGTCCCTAATTTAGCAGTGTAACACTAGAGAGAAGGCAGCTAGTCATCACCACCTACCGCCAACTCTTGAGCTACTCTTTTACCCACGAACAGTGGGATTCACCGTCACATTATAACGCCCCCACGGCTGAAAGGGCGAGCATGTTTTGTGCGACCGGGATTCAAACCCGCGACCCTCAGATTACGAGTCAAATGCCTTAACCCACCTGGCCATGCCGGGCCATTATTTACTAACAAACTATTTATTATAATAAAGACCTTGTATCTTTAAAACGACCTGCTGTCTATATCTGTAATGTTAATGACATTTTTACTTCACTTTCTATCGACTTGTTTTTTAGCACGTACAAAAACGCCTATTTAGCTGCATTAGTTTTGTTATAGGTATGTCAGGAAGTGTATTGCTTACAGTTAGGTATGTTGTTTCTTCATTTTGATATGATTTTAATTCAACACATAAAATAATCTGATATTTTTATATTTTTCAAATTTTAACACATACTGGTAGAAATAAATGACCACACTTAACTGTAAATGTTTAAGAAGTTTGGGATCGTAGTGACAATAATTGTGGTATAATAACAGTTGAACATAAATAAGGAAGAACATTATGTGTAGGCACTTAAAACTGTGTAAACACACGGAAAGGCGCATGAAACATTAGTACACATTAAGTTAAATATTCTTACTGACGTTTCAAAATAGGTGTACATATATATATATTTATATGCTCCCCATTCACAAGATACATCATAAAGCCATAAAACTTATAATCAAAAAGTGTGCGTGTGCGTTTTCGTATAGTAAATCCACATGGGACTATCTGCTGTGTTCACTGAGGGAAATCGAACCCCTGATTTTGGCATTATAAATCCGAAGATTTGCCGTTGTCCCATTGTTACAACGGAAAAATTGTTAATGCACAGAATTAACTGCACGATAAATTATTTAATTTTACACAAATATGATAACAACCTTAAATTAGCACACTTTGGAAATCCATTTGGGCCCGGCATGGCCAGGTGGATTAAGGTGTGCGACTCGTAATCTGAGGGTCGCAGGTTCGCATCCCCGTCGTGCCAAACATACTTGCCCTTTCAGCCGTATGGGCGTTATAATGTTACAGTCAATCCCACTATTCGTTGGTAAAAGTGTAGCCCAAGTATTGGCGGTGGGTTGTAATGACTAGCTGCCTTCCTTCTAGTCTTACACTGCAAAATTAGGGACGGCTAGCGCAGATTGCTCTCGAGTAGCTTTGCGCAAAATTCAAAACAACAACAGAAATCCATTAATTTCAAAATCTTGCGATTCTGTTTCTTATTAGGACAATTTTCATAATTAAAATAAGTACATATTTAGAGGGCGTAGTACAACCCGATAATTATGTAAAAGAGATAAGTAATAGGTCGAACAATCGCAAAGTTTTTTATATTTTTATTTAATGAAGAATGACGTTTCCAACTATCACTCTTCATCTAACCCTAAGCTTACGACCAATGACAACAATATATTTGAGACAACTCAGTATTTTTTTTTTTCACATTTCCCACGAAGGTAAATATTTTATATTTGTTTTAACTTAAGAACAAAGCTATACAACGGGCTCTACCCACCACGGGGATGAAAACCCGGTTTCTATCGCTATAAGTCCATGGACATGTCGCTGTGTCACTGTGGTGCCCCACGAACGTGAAGCAACAGTGATGCTAAGACATTGAGTATGTATACAACAACGTACAAAACTGCTGTTAAAGTTATATTACAAATACCTAATGAAAATACATACATTACAATGTTGTAATTAAATTATTATGCTGTCCCTTGACAAACGATGTCCAGTAATGTGATAAACATGGAAGATTTGATAAATATTCACAAGAAACAAAGTGGTTTATGATTTAAACACAAGGAAACTTATTGCAATCGACGACTAGTACGTGTATTAAACAAAACAAACAAAGAAACTCGGAATAATTTTGCTCACTTTTGTTTATATAAATAGCGAGCGCGTTACATGTTTCTACATGTAGCGGATTCTCAAACGACAGCATACTGGAAGCACGGCCAGCAGCAACAATACATCTGATTTGTTTTACAAATCCTGTTGCTGGAGTGATTCAATTAGCCTGATTGCATCTTAGCATGACCGAATAATTTTTCATGTATACGATTTGTGATTCTAGTCTTTAAAGTATTTTGTTTTATGACGTTGCATAGTCCCAACTATAGTAACTTAGCTGCATTGCTAAATGAATTACTTGTGTTCAGATCTGTATAAGTACCTTGCTTTGTTCAAATAGTATTGATAATACGGGATGTTCTTTTGCCCAATGTGGTTCTCGAAAAATAATTAATATACTTAATTTCAGTCTTTATTTAGTTCGTTTTATTAAATGTGGTCCATGAGCTATTTAATTTTGTACAAATAACATAGTATTGGAAATGATACAGACAAGTTACATAATATTTATGAACTTTGATTGTTTTTGGGCAGTCTATTCATTTGTGAATTACATTCTAATTTACGAAAGATTGTCTAATTTAATATTTGTAATTTAACTACAATAGCGACATGTTCTTTTTTTTTAGATTACCTCGACGGCCTCAGATATGCTTATTGATAGCAGTTGAATTTTTGTGTTTATTTTGTATTTCGTTATAATGGACGCTTGATAATTTAAATCATCCATAAGAATTGTCGTATCAATTTTTATTGAAAAACTTGCATTCACGAACTACTAACATTGCGAATTTTATAATAAAGCATTTATCTGGAAGGACATACCTCTTTAAACAAAGCACAAGGTTTCTGTGATTGGAGGAGCTGATGAACCAATATGGTTTTTATTTAAGTTATCTGTAGAATACAGATGGTAATATCGAGATAGGGTTCTTCGTGTCAACCTTGGATTATGGGTAACAGTGACATATATTACAATGTTAACAATTTACTTTTGCAGTTCTCAATGTTTAGTGTTGAATAATGCACTGCAGGTAGTGTTGCCTAATTAAAATGGATTCGATTCTCCGTGGTGGACAGTGCGCAGATTGTCTATTGTGTAGCTTTGCGCAAAAAGAAAAAAAAGCAAGAAAAGTAAATAAATAAGGAATTTGTACTGTTAAGAAGATTAACTAAGACGACCTATGTTTAAAATCAGCTTAATGTTTAGGTATGGAAATTTGTTAGGAGAAGATATTTACCTAAATCTGTCTCACGTGCGTTGTTAGTGAATAGTAGTTTCTGCCACGAGGTTTAACTTTATTAGTTCCCAACCTGGAAGCATGTTCCCCTTAGAGGTAAACCAAATATAATAAGGCGCTCGCCAAGCTTGGTTTCCTGTGAAGATAAGCCATTTAATTCAGTGTTGTTACAGGTATAATGATAGATATTGCAATACTTGTGAGACTTAACTCGTTGTTACAGATATAACAGTAGGTATTGCAACACTTGTGACAGATTTAACTCGTTGTTACAGGCATTACAGTAGGTATTGCAACACTTGTGACAGATTTAACTCGTTGTTACAGGTATTACAGTAGGTATTGCAACACTTGTGAGAGATCTTCTTGTCCGGGATTCTCACTAAAACAACAGTTTCTGTTTAACAAGGATGTTCACTTCTACATTTTATAATACAAGACAGGGTACGTACGCGCTGATTGCATGCAATGTGCATAAGGGTGATTCAGACCAATAAGAATGGGAACTACTGCATTACGTCATTAAACATCTCCGGCTCATGCTTCGTTCACTGGTTATGCCTAGGCTTTGATTGAGCATAACGCATTTTCAAAAATAATAATTGTCATTCCTAAATAAGATTTAATCTTTACCTGTTACTGTATCACTTATCAGTTTAGGAGACACATGACAAATAATTCCTATCCTTAGGTAATACTGAATCTTTACGAAGCAGATCAGAGTGAAGGATATATGACAAATAATTCTCATATTTCGATAATATTGAATTTTTATCAAGCAGACCAGGATAGGGGATATATGAAAAATAATTCTCATATTTCGATAATATTGAATTTTTATCAAGCAGACCAGGATAGGGGATATATGAAAAATAATTTTTATCTCTAGGTAATAATAAATCTTTACCATGCAGACCAGAGAAGTGGATACATTACAAATAATCCTCATCTTTAGGTAATATTTAATATTTACCAAGCAGACCAGAATAGAGGATATATAAAGAAATAATTTTTGTCCCTAGTTAATACTGAATCTGTCTCTATTTCACATGACAGTTACCAATTATACCAGACACATAACAAGTAATGTTTTCTGGCGATAACGTATTATTTTCACTAAAATTATTAATTACTATAATTCCTACCCTCAATTACACAGCCTCCTTCAAACATGTGGTCAGCTATCGGTCAGTTACTTCTTTCTTTCTTTGTGAACCTGACGATGACCGAAGGAGGTCGAAACGTTGTTTGCTCCTCAACATAAAAAAATTTTCTTAACCCATACCAGCCGTTTTTACATATATATTTTTCTCTACAGGTGGGTTTTTTCGTCATCACGAAGAATATGTTTGAACTACATTTGAACTCGTACCCGTTGTTTTATAGGTAAGACTAGCAGAGACCAGCAAAACATTTGTAGTCAAAGTAGTACCTTTATTGCAGCAATACTGTTTTAAACACATGATTCTAGAATATTATATAAAAAAAAACTACAGACACCGAAATATATTAGTCCACTTGCTCTAAGCCTTTTATGAGTAAAATCAATATTCGAAAAAGAGAAAAATTAACGCTCATATGAAAGTATACACGCGCATGCGCATTTTAATAGTATAGTTCATGCGCATTTTCAAGAGACAAAAACTGGGTATTAAAATAATACACTAACCAGAATTCGGAAACGTACAAATTTTGCAAGAAGTATAAATGGTAAAAATCAAGGAACCTCACCAGAGAATACAATTAAAATCTATAAAACATACATAAGACTTAGCGTAGAATGTGTATGTCCAGCATGGTTAAATATATAGCACCTAAACACATAAACACAATATAGAACAGGTTCTTTGACATATAATGTGCTGCTCGCGTAAATATGTTGGCTGAGCACCTTTCTGCATCACAGTTAATATAAAAGGTATATAAAAAATTTCAAGCTTTATAATTATTCACCGTGTATAAACTGAGAGTCCACTGGATTAAATCGCAAGTTTAATATTCATGGTGAGTAAATATATTTAATAACTTAAATTATAATTTTAATGCTAGATTTGAGTCAGGGATTAAAGACATTTCAGCAAGGATTCCAGAAGAATTGTGCTGGAGAATCAGTAATCATACAAGCTGGTCCTGACAATGTTAGTTTTAGTGGGTGTGGCTTGTAATCGTGTGATTGTGGCGTGTGTGGCTGTGTTGCGGGAAGTGAAATTAGCGAAGTGTTATTATGATACTGGTCGCTGTAAAATTTGGTTGCATTGCACGTGTTGGAGCTTATTGTTTCTTTTCACTTTAACCTTTTAGAAATGTCTGTGAAAATTTTGTGAAGGAAGATAGCATCATCAACTTGTAAGAAGCGAAAGTATGAAGATGAAACAGATACTTTAATCCAGAGTGTGAGGAAGATTTTAAATTCACTGATAAAGAAGTTAAACCTTTGTGTCTTATCTATAATGTATTACTCAGTCATTACAAAGCCAGTAACTTGAAACGCCACTATGAAACAAATCTCAAAACTTTTCGTCTGATTATCCACCTAAAACAGAAGTACGTAAAAACAAGCTAACTGTGTTAGATTCACCACTAAATAGACAGCAGACACTGTTGACAACGTTCAGTAAGAAAGTTGATACTACAACTGAAGTAAGTTTTCTTACATCATGGAATATTGCTCGTGCTAAACTCCAATATTTTAATGGGGAATTTGTTAAGAAGAACATGGCTGAAGTTGTTGCAGTGTTAGATCCATATAACACAAAACTTCAGCGATTAATAGCACAAACACCAGCTTCATGCTACACTACATAGAGACGTATCATCCAAATTAGTGTCTGATGTTGCAGGCAAAATGCAAACTGATTGAAATAATTTCCTTACATTTAGCTTAGCCCTTGACAAATCTACAGACATACATACAAGACAGCACACAACTGACGGTATTTGTGCGTTATATTTCCTCTGATGTAACTGTGAAAGAAGAGATGTTGGACTTAGTTCCACTAAAAGAAACAACTTGTGATGTTGAAATTAAAAGTGCGATTGAAAGAGCATTAATAAATGCTAATATTTCACTGGATAAACTCGTCAGTGTTGCAACAGGTGGAGCACCTGTTATGGTGGGAAAGATGTAGGATTAATTGCATTTATGAAAAGTGATCACAGCTTTCCAGAGTTTCTCCCTGTTCATTGTATTATTTATCATGAACACCTGACAGCCAGTTACTTTAAATATGGAGATGTTATAAAATTTGGTCTTGAAATTGTAAATTTCATACGCTTAAATGGGAAGACCCACCGACAGTTTAAAACTTTTGTCGAAGAACTGCTGCTTGAAGATAAACCCAGTAATGTTTCTCTCTAATGCATTCTGAGGTGACTGTTAACCAGTAATGTCTTAAATAGGTTTATGGGTATGTTGGAGCCTATTATTACTTTTCTTTAAGAAAAAAAAAAATTTTATCTTCAACTGGAAAATGATGAATGGATGCAAGATCTAATGTTTCTTACTGATATAATGAATCATCTATAAATTCTCAAGTTGGCACTCAGACAATTTTCAGTTTTCAGAATAAAATAAGACTTTTTCAAAGCATATTGTCAAGAAACTTCAATTACTTTCCCAATCTCAAAAGGAAAGTAAATACTTTCTTTGATATTGAAATACAATACTACAAACTGGAATAATACAAAGATAAATTACAAGGACTGCTGGATAATTTCCTAGAAATGTTTAAGGACTAGCATAAGCTGAAGCCCTGCTTCTCCTTTCTTGTAAATCCATCCATGGTCGATAATGTTACAGTCAATCCCACTGTTCGTTGGTACAAGAGTAGTCCAAGAGTTGGCGGTGGGTGGTGATGACTAGCTGCCTTCCCTCTAGTCTTACACTGCTAAATTAGGGACGGCTAGTGCAGATAGCCCTCGAGTAGCTTGGTGCGAAATTTAAGAAGAAACAAACTCAAAAATCTGAAGTTTATCATATGTGGCTCTTACGTTAAGCAAGTTTAGCCACCCCTGAATTATAGACAATACAAAACTCAATTATTATTACAGCATACAAAGTTCCTCGCAGCATTTCATCAAAAGTCATACACAAATATGCAAATATTCATGCCATGGCCAATAAACTCTTGCATACTTCTTTAAATTACTTTGGTAAAATTGGCAAAAATAATTTAGCATGTGAGCTTGATCGGCATTACATACATGATGAAAATAGGCCTAAGTACCTCTCTCCCGTTAATATCTATTTAAGAAATAAAAATGTTGTAAGGCCACCTATTACCAGACAATAAAACTCACACTAATTTAACGTTGTTACTTCAATAATTAAACAATGTTTTATTTTTATAATAATTTTTATTCAGTAAAAGCTGATACATTCACTCTCATAGTGCTATTTAAGTTACCCACATGTAACTTAAACAACCTTACAGAAAACAAATTAATAGCACAGACAGGAGGAAAAAGTCCAAGCAGACCTGACCTTCTCTGGTCTATAAGACCAGAGACCCAAAATGAAAGAGCAGTAGTAGAATAAAATGGGAGTTTCAGTAAACAATTTAAAAGCTCGAGGTCTTTCAAAGGATGACTACATCCTTATTTAGTGATTACATGATATGAAGAAAAGAAAAACCGTAATTCAGATTTGTTCTATTATAGGCTCAGCCAATAGGATGCAAAGAATATCTTATTTAATTAACTCATTCGACAGAAAATATGCAATTAATTAGTGATTACCTTGTATGCAAAGACTGTTAATATTTTATGTTCAGTTCTTAATTATGGAAGGAATAAGTTCTGTTCTTTTTACACATACATTCATGTGAAAAAGTTAGGACACCCTATGAAAGCCTGTGTATTTTTGTAACATTTTTGGATATATAGATATTTAATCTCAATTTTAACAACACCGAGAGATTATAGGAATATAACTAAACAATTAAAACTGAAGAAAAGACTTTTCAAGATCTTCTGTAAACGTAATTCTACAAAAATGCATATTCTAACTGAGGAAAAAGTTAGGACACCCCCACATTTATTCCTACTTAAAATGGCTCAATTCACACACAGGTGTATCACATCAGGTGCACATGATTATAAAATCGTTACTCAGCATTTTGAATGAGGGTTGCCCTATTTAAACCTCAGACATTTAGTTTGGTGTGCTCCTGACTGTTGAAGTGAGAGTGAGCACCATGGTGAGAGCGAAAGAGCTGTCTGAGGCTTTCAGAAAGAAAATTGTAGCAGCTTATGAGTCTGGTAAGGGATTTAAAAAGATCCCAAAAGAATGTGAAATCAGCAATTTCACTGTCTGGAAAATAGTCAACAAATGGAGGGCTTTCAAAACAACTGCTAATTTGCCTAGGTCTGGTCGTCCAAGCAAGTTCACCCTGAGAGCAGACCGCAAGATGCTAAAAGAGTTCTCCAAACACCCTAACATGTCATCACGGGACCTACAGCAGGCTCTGGCTACTGTTGGTGTGAAAGTGCATGCCTCTACAATCAGAAAGGGACTGCACAAGTTTAACTTGCATGGGAGATGTGCAAGTAGGAAACCTTTGCTCTCTAAGAGAAACATCAAGGCCAGACTGAAGTTTGCCAGAGAGAATGTGGATAAAGACCAGGACTTCTGGAATAATGTTCTTTGGACAGATGATTAAGGACTGGCTGAAAACTAAGAAATAGATAGTCCTGGAATGGCCGAGTCAAAGCCCAGATCTTAATCCCACTGAGATGCTGTGGGGTGACTTGAAACGGGCTGTACATGCAAGAAACCCCTCAAACATCTCACAGCTGAAAGGAGAAGTGAGGGCTTCTCCACAAAAAATTGAGGAGTGGGGGAAAATTTCTTCAGACCAATATCAGAGACTGGTAGATGGCTACAAGAAGCGTCTCACTGCAGTTATTTCAGCCAAAGGGGGAAACACTAGCTATTAGGGGGTAGGGTGTCCTAACTTTTTCCTCAGTTAGAATATGCATTTTTGTAGAATTACATTTACAGAAGATCTTGAAAAGTCTTTTCTTCAGTTTTACTTGTTTAGTTATATTCCTATAATATCTCAGTATTGTTAAAATTGAGATTAAATATCTATATATCCAAAAATGTTACAAAAATACACAGGCTATCATAGGATGTCCTAACTTTTTCACATGACTGTATAAATGCACGATCTGTCTCTTTCTCTCAAGTACAAATTCTTTCTTATTTTATCACTAAATGGAACAGAAATTACTTCTTCTAATTTCTAAGGAAACTCGAGAAGATCAGGTTTACTACAGATGGTACATATTTTACTTGAGTTCTTATGGAACATGGTTTACCACAGGTTTTCTAATGATACACGGTTTCATAGAGCTTTCCTTACAGCACCTGATTTGTTACAGATCACCTGATGGCACATTTTATCAGGGCACATGTTTTATTACAGATTTTCTAATTTCATTTGGCTTATTACAGAACTTTTGGTGGCTCAGGATTTATTATAGGGAACTTTTAATCATAAGTATTTCATACAACTTACGTTTTACTACATAATTTCTGATGGCACACATTTTACAACATGTCTTATTAAAATAACTTCAGATGGTATGTAATCCCTTGTACATTAAAACATAATTAACTTCTATCTTACTATACTTCAGATTATTTAGTCATAATATTATGGTTTTCATATGGTATCTTCTTTTACTTCCTAGCACAATCACTTATACGTTTATGGATGTAAAAAAATTATATAGGAGGAAATAAAAAATGTAAATTCGTGCTTACAATTAATTTCTAATATTTTTAAAATTCATATTTTGTTTCTTAATGTGTACATTTTGAAAAGTTGTTATTTTCTGAAAAGCTCTATTTTCATAAGTTTATAACAATTAAAATATTAGCAATTGTTTTTCTTAAATTTCACATAGAACATAAATCTCTACACCATTTACAAAGGTATATCATTCATACTAGCAGAATTTGTAATCGTTTCTTGCTCTACATTTACACCTCTGAGGCTGCGAGTTCACTTCTTTTCAATAAGAATGGTGCACTCGTTGGTATCAGAAGCAATCCACATGTTTTTCTCCTTAGAGTGCAAGTTTCATTGATGGTTCAATCAACTATTGACGTCATGCACCTTAATTGAGAAGAATTGATTTGTTAATCAGGAACTTCGTCTCACCGAAAAAGTTTGTTTTTCTGAATTTCCGCAAAGCTGCACAAGAGCTATCTGTGCTAGTTGTCCGTAATTTAGCAGAGTAAGGCAGCTAGTCATCAGCACCCACCGCCAGCTCTTGGGCTACTCTTTTACCAACGAATAATTGGACTGACCGTCACATTGTAACGCCTCCATGGCTGAAAGGGTGAGCATGATTGGTGCGACGGGGATGCGAACCCGCGATCCTCGGATTACGAATCGAGTGCCTTAACCACCTGGCCATGCCGGACCTCACCGAAAGAGAAAGGCACGAGAACAGAAGATACATTTAAAGATATGTGTGTAGTCAACAAGAAAAATAACGTAAACAACACATTGGTTTATTCTTCATTTCTTTCACGCTGTTGACTTATGTGTCTAATATTTCTACTGCGAAATATGATAGCATTTAAACAAAAGTCTTAACAATGTATCTCATAACGGCTGGTAAGGGTATTAACACTTTTATTGATAAGCAGAGAACAACGTTTCGACCTTACTAGATCGTCTTCAGTTTGACAAGTGGGTTTCTCGTCATCAAGAAATGTCTTAATAGTTGGTATACAAATTGTACAGTTAAATACCTTGTGAAACGTCTGAGTCACAGAAGGAAGGTTCTTTTGAAAGTGTTGTGAATTCACATTGGTGTTAATCACGTTCATTATAAGGCGGTAAAATTGTGTTGGATAAATAACTTTTGTTTTATCTTCTTTTATTATAAAACTTATTTCAAAAGTATTTTCCCGTCACGTCGTTAAATCGTATTACAATCAGCGTGCTGTGTCATTGTCACGTACGATTTGTTTAATATTTGTTGTGCATGCATTTATTTTTATAATATTGATACTTTATTGTGTTTAAGCCTTACAATGAACGTTACATACACAAACCGCTATAAAGCTTGTTTGTAGAATACATTTCTGATGTTCGAATCACTACAACACAAGATGTAGATCAAAACAGCACAGTCGTTATGAGCTAACAAAACAGAACACTAATTAATGAGTTAGCTGATGCGCAACGGGCCCGGCATGGCCAAGCGTGTTAAGGCGTGCGACTCGTAATCTGAGGGTCGCAGGTTCGCATCCCCGTCGCGCCAAACATACTCACCCTTTCAGCCGTGGGGGCGTTATAATGTGACGGTCAATCCCACTATTCGTTGGTAAAAGAGTAGCTCAAGAGTTGACAATGGGTGGTGAGGACTAGCTGCCTTCCCTCTAGTCTTACACTGCAAAATTATGGACGGCTATCGCAGATAGCCCTCGAGTAGCTTTGCGCGAAATTCAAAAACAAACAAACTGATGCGCAACAGTATTTATGTTGAAATTTGTGTAACCTATGTACACATAATAAAAATACGACTTCATAGTACAAAAATATATCTCAATAAAATACATAAAACCACATATCATTTGTATAGAACACATACACAATTTTTGTGTTTATATAACTACAACGATCAGTTGCGTTATAGTTTACACAGGTTTGTACTTGGGAAACGCTATCTGTGTTACTGTGAAATTGCAAAAGGTTTGTATTGATTTAGAACACAACTTTATCGGTATATTTTACGAATGTTGAGTGATGAGAATTCCTAACCCAATTGAAAAGAACTCTTAGTCTAAGCAGTACAAAAGATAAATATAAATTTATTATACAAAATATATATTATCAAAATTAATATCTTCTCAGCTGTTAAGTACAGACATTTGTGCTTTGTTATTTTTCTTTCATTTCGACTAAAGCCCGGCATGGCCAGGTTGTTAAGGCACTCGACTTGCCGCAGGATCAAACTCTCGTCACACAAAATATGCTTGCCCTTTTAGTCGTGAGGGCGTTGTTACTAATGGTCAATCCCACTATTCGTTGATAAAAGAGTAGTCCAAAAGCTGGCGGTGGGTGGTTATGATTAACTGCTTTCTCTCTAGCCTTACACTACTAAATTAGGGACGGCTAGCGCTGATAGCTCTCGTGTAGCTAGCTTTGCGCGAAATTCAAAACAAACCAAACTTTCGACTAAATGCGCAGTTTTAGTGTTAGTAAACAAATCGTAATATTTTAGGTAATTTCTGCTGATTAATAGATAAGAACTGATAAGAAACATTAGACTTATCTGCTATTAAAATATCTATTTTCATATTATTTGGCTGTAATAAGTAGAGTAAATTTACTACTGATTCACCGAGGGACATATGCAGAGTCAATATTCAATTTTGTATTATAAGGAAGTTTTCGTACACATTTGTTCAAAGTGCTGCTCATAAGTGTTCCTTATGTTTAATTATTTATGTACAAATTTAGGTCCAAAAAATTAAACACTTGAAACTTAGGTAATATTGAATAGCATTTCTATATTATATACAAGGGAACAAAAGAAAAGTAAAACGCACTAACTTTGTCTTTTTCCAATTTTTAGAGATATTTATTACGAAGAAATAAAAATATTTCACTGAAATACAAAAAGCTGTTTGATCTAATGGGCCAATTATTCCTATTTTATCGTAAGAAAGCATGCGCACGTTTTATCACAATGAAACCAATTTATTGAAACAGAAATTGCATCATTATAAAAATGCTTATGGATAAAAAAAGGCATAAAATACTTTTAAAACTTGTTTTTCTGAAAATACTTCAAAATATTTAACTGTTACAAGTACTGATTGGTTCGTATAAAGAGAATAAATAAATGTAAGGAGCTTATCATACACATTAATGGTGTGAAGATAGGGATTATAAATGTAGAAACATTATATGTACATGTTACATTGTGCACTGTTGTGTAACCATCATCATACAATAATGAAACTCATCCTTATATGATACTTTAAAAATGTTTTTATTGCGCTATGTGCAACCCTCAACTTCGCGAAATTTTTATCCTGTGTGCATATAAATTTGCAATAGGGGTCATGATTTTTCCCGTTTCTCCTCTGTTTCCCGTCACAGAGAGCTTTATTTTTCTCCATTCTCAGGAGGTAATATGACGTCATGAATACGTCACACTTTTAGACTAAATAGATAAATCTTGAAACATCATTACAATTACTTGAAACTTGCCGTGACAAAATCATTACGATTACTTGAAACTTGCCGTGACAAATAATGTGAAGGTATTGAACCCAAAGCAAGCGTTATTTAATTTTATTACGTTAGTGGAAATACGTGAATCTTCTGGCGATTTCTAATAGTTAAATGCAATTATGGATTCATGTTGACTTCTAGTATCATTGAAGACGTTATCCGATGTTGACTTACTTAGATATAGTTTCTGTATTGACTTATAATAAAAAAAACGTGTCTAAATATTTTGTAATGGTGGCTGATCCACGTTATTAGTTACATATATCTTTTCCTCTTTTTACTTGAACAAATTCCGTATGAAATGAGAACAAGTTAAAATTAACTTTCTAATAATTACCAAAGGTCTTAAAGTAAATAATCTCAGCTACCGGACGTATACAAAACCTCACCTTAAACAACCGTAGAATGTTTGCGACTATCACCGACACAGAACTAGAAGCTGCTCCTATAACCCCAACAACAGGTTTTTGAGGGTTCCAAAGGGGCTTGCGCCCGTCTTCACACTGATATTGAGAATTGTCCAAGGGGGTCAAAGATGCCTTCACGAACTCCATACTTTGTTCCAGAGCGTGGGTATCAAGAGAACAAGTATCCAAGATGAATGTTCCTAGAGTAATATTAGGCAATAGATATGCATTTCGGTTGATATTATCTAAAGCGTAAAGCATGGCCTCTAATCGCTGAATACCCTTCTCTTCCTTAATGGAACCACACGGTCTATTATCTTCTCCTAAAGCCTCGTGCATAGGGAATAGTCCCCCTAATACCAGGTCACCGTCCAATCTGAGTTGCGGAGTTCGAAACTCACAGGCAACCATTGTATACTGACAAAATGTGACTAGAAGTAAAATATTTAAATTCTTTAACTTGTAAAAACTCATGGTTATGTGAAATTCACCTGATGGTTTTCTTGGTAGTTTTGTGTGTATTTTAAAAAATCAGTTTGAATATCTCTTTTTTAAAAAAAAGGTCTTGATACCTCGAGAAATAAGTATCATAATGTCGAGTTAAGAGCTGAATAACTTCTTAAACATAGTGCGATAAAGTTTGGCATCTCTGATCGGGAAATTGTTTATTGCATTACATCACTCAATCTCTATTCTGTACACACGCAAAAAGTGCCTACTCGTTTTGCAGACAGGGAGGAGTATTCTGATAGCACACGACCTGCTACCACGCTTCGGCACCGGCTGCGCAAACTCTGTGTGACGTGCATGCCCAAACGAAAATTGTTACTTCCGACTTCGCACTGCCATCGCTGAGAGAATGATTAATTGCACAAACTGAAATACAGGAGCTAATAAGCTACTCATGTCAGTCCGATTAGCTTGGCAGCTTGTTGTGTTTTCATTGACTGCGACCGTTTTCAATGTTTTATTTAGACACAAACAACGAAGTGCTCGGTATGTAATGAAATTCGCATTACACTCACCTTTGTTGATTTTTCGGATTTTTCGTAAATCGTTAGTTATACAGAGATTTTGTTGACTAAATTGTTTGCACTTGTTTAGAGAAAGAAGTATTGCACATCTGTTACATACTACTAGAATTGGATTAAACCAAAAAAAGTATGTAACAAGGCAGTGAAACCCTGTCTCGACTGGTGTTCCTACACACTCAGAAATAAAATGATAACACAAGTGTTAACACACCTGCAGGCCTCCCTGTATTTTCAGGTGTAACGTGTTTAATTGTTGACATAATCCGAAATAACATGGTATTGTGTAAGTAATCAAGTATTTCTTGTATTAATAAGACTGTCATGGTTTGAGCATGCGTCAATCTTTACCTGACTTCACGATGCTTGAGTGTGTAGCAAGAGTTTCTATTTGGGCGTAAGAAAAAAAACAACAAAAAACTTTGATGTATCCTGAATAGAATGTCAGCACATTTTGCCCTAAAGTATGTTAGTTATGGATATGTACTTTAAATAGAAGAGAATATGTTAAGTAGTATTGTAAATGCTTTTAGTGGAATTTTTAGATCAAGATCTGTTAAAGGTAAAACTTTGGTTACTAATAAATACTACAATGCTACATAATTTACCCTTCTTCTTCTGAATAAATGTTAACTACTTACGTTTCTCCACAAAAGCATTTTCCTTCTCTTTGAAGCGAACAATGCTCCCACAGCCGACGATACTGCCGTAGGTGTTTGACGACGGCACGTCACGAAGTTTGGACTACTCAATAAGCAGCCCGACACATTAACTATAAGGTTTCACTGGGCTCAAAATGTGATTTATAAACTTTCTTCAGCGATACTCTTACCCGTTTTTTCGCTCGTTCCATCTTTCTTCCATATATATTATATAATATTTTTTGATTTGGTGACAATAATGCGCCGTTCCTGAACTTCTCACAAAATGTAGCTAATATTTTGATTTGCAAAACACTGAAAAGCTCACCAGCCGTAAAGTGAGTAAATTTTTTCCAAAATAAAAGATACATTACAGAAACAAAGAGGAGTATATATATTAACCATATAGGTGAAATTGAAATCTTAATAAAGTATGAACTAAACATTTTCCAACGATAACGAATGTGAAAGTGTTCTATTGGTCGTATATATATATGTATATATATATAGCTTATATATAAATATTTTCGACCAAATATATGATATTGAAACAGATTAAGAAGCAAATTTTGTAACAGTTAATACTGCGATCAATGTCTTAAACTTCATGTATTAATAAACTAAAACGTGAAAATATAATCTGCCTTTGGAGCAGAGACATAGATTTCATATTTCAATAGGTCTTTATTCAGGCTAAGCTGTTTTAATGAAAATATGTTCTCTCTTCTTTTTTTTTCCACACGAGTGGAGAGACATGTTTTCCACGTGTATCTGTAAATATTGTACTTTAAGACTTACAGAGTACCCTTTAAACATAAGAAAAATTATGAATGTTCGTTATTTTAGTGCACACAGGGGTACGTCAGATATGGAACTGTATTTCAAGTGTACTTGTCTGAAGTGACAACTATGGATATGTCAGTTTACCTAGCCATTTCAAGACGCGTTACTGCACACATCCACGAGATCGAGGGAAGTCATCCGTAGTGGACGTAAGGCGGCAAGGGCACAGAAATCAGTAAAACGATTTTCTCATAACCGTGTATAAAGATGACTTAAAGTTAAATATCACACATTTCAGTACTCTTAACCTAAGCTACAACATGACATATTATACCTTAATGGGTTGCATTAACCATTTCTTATTAATAATTATTTAGGCTTTCTCTTCAGTGTTGCTACTAAATCAATAAATGTTGATCATGCTAGACTTATACAACTATGATTAGTTTGTTTTGTTTTGAATTTCACGCAAAGCTACACGAAAGCTATATGCGCTAGCCGTCCCTAATTTAGCAGTGTAAGGCTAGAGGGAAGGCAGTTAGTCATTACCATCCACCGCCAACTCTTGGGCTACTCTTTTACCAACGAATAGTGGGATTGACTGTCACATTATAACACCCCAACGGATGAAAGGGCGAGCATGTTCGGTGCGACGGGGATTCGAACCCGCGACTCCCAGATTACAAGTCAAAAGCCGTAACCACCTGGCCATGCCGGACCACAACTAAGATAACACACGAAAATCCATCTTTGAAACTATGTATTAATTACAACATTTTCAACAGTGTCATTATAATGCAAATCACATATTTTTAACCATTATATCTTAAAATCTACCCTTTATACGGAACTGAACTTTACGAAAAACACGTTTAAAATCATGAGTTTTAATCAGAAAAGTTTAGATATTGTACTGAAGGCTTCGAAAACTGTCGCAAAAAGTGCTCGATATATTATTCATAATTCTCCACCAGAGTGTTAAGGCTATCCTTAAACGAAGCTACTGTAAGCACCATCTACTAATGACAGTGTTCTCTCTTCCTCGCATTCTGACAGACATTGTGTTCATATCACACAAGTTCCGTACTGCTAAAACAGAGAAATAAAAGCAATGCTAGTTTGTGTGAGATAATAGGATTTGAAAATAATCTTTAAAGCTTGCGATTTTTAATGGGATTTGAAAAACAAACTTAAAATCTTGTAATTTCCTATTGGATTTAAAAATAAACTTTGAAACTTGTGATTTCCAATGTACCTTTGATAATATTTTATTGTTCTAGGATAATTAGTTTTTTTAAAAAATACAATACTTTTAAAGAGAGGATTTCTTCATTATCACCCTGTGTTATCGACAGTAATTACATTGTAAAAGTTATAATTTTGTAATATACATAACAAAAGGAGCTACACGGTAGCCCAAAACGAGTTGAAAGAAGCAGAGACCCAGATTTAATACAAATTTATCATTAGTAGGAAAACGCTGCATAAGTAATTTTAGATACTGTAACTATTACAAGTGCTATGTGAAAATGTTTATGCAAAGGCGTCGCAAGTGTTTTTTTTTTCTTCTATTGTTTCTATTCAATCGCACAGCATACTTAATGTGCACATCAGAATAGAAAGTTATGCTGATTTGGCCATAAAGAAAATACTATGTCTTAGTACACAACTAAAGATACCTTCTTGTTGAAGACACGAGTCACACAGTCTTAAGTTGTTTTTTTTTTATTGTAAAGCAGTGGGGTCACAAGACGTGGAAGTTTGTCTTGATACACGAAGTAAGTGTTGTGTTTTTTAATTAAACAGGAAATGAAAGCTGTTGTACTTAACAACAACGTTAACAACAAATGCTTTTTGTATTTTATCGTGTTTTTTTCTGAAATATGGTTCTTTAACAGCATCTCTGACTGAGAAAAAAAAGGTTGGTACTTTGTATTACTTATAGACTTGGTATTTAAAGTAAGAGTTGGTATCGTTAATAGCACTAAAACAAGTTCACATCCGTAAAGTTTTACATGTAAACTATACGAAATCCAGCATTCTCAACAGCTGCTAAAATCTGAAACAACAATCATCCACGTTTTATATTAAATATTATCAAACCGGAAGTTCCAAACTGAAGAAGTCATTTGTAGCTTCGGTGGTCATTATTATTTATCAAACGGACCAAATAGGGGGCGTTTCTAATAGAAAAAGATCCCACTAGACTACCTTTCTCACAGAAAACGGAAACTCTATACTGCACACGTACAACTACTTGCTGTTTGTTCAGAAGTCATTAATATTACACGTGCGTGTGTGTGTATGCATACATATTGAATATTTCCTTCATATCGTGCCCACTAATTCTCTTTAATTTCTAGTTTTACACGCCAAGAGACATAATGCACTGAAAGCATCAATGCTTGGAAACATGAACATTTGAAAGGTCCAATATACCTATGTTATTGTCTTTCAGTGATACAACGGTAGATCGGAAAGCTTTTAACGCTAAAACCGTGTTTCGATACCGGTTATGGGCACACCACACCTCGCCTATTGTGTAGTTTAACTACAAAACAAACTCATGTTATTCACTGTGATTTCCAGATTTTGTTTCACCTTAATGTTATCGCATCAGTTTTAATATCATAAAGAAGCATGTATTGAGCAACAGGCTGTCTTTCAAAAGTTGTTTAAGCATAGTGTGGGCTGAAATCACCACGCATTTGGTTATATAAATCTGTACTTCTTTCAAAAAATGCAAACTGTGTTTAGAAATGATTAATTTAAAATGTGGTCTGAAATCACAATGCTCATAGTTGTTTAAATCTGTACCTCATCCGAAAAACAGACTGCATTTGAAAATGATTCAACCACAGCGTAAGCTGGAACTATCGTGCACTTGGATATACAAATATCTTACTTTAAAATGTATACAATTACTCTGCAGTAGCATAATGGCGAAAACCTTTAAATTCTACAGTGGAAATTTTCACACTGATCCAATAAAGGTAGTACAAGACACAGTTTTATCTCAGTTATTAGTATTTGTTATAAGATGATGTGATGGGGGAGTTTCAATGACCTATACAGATACAGCAAGTATTCGACAGATGAACTATAATCAGTCGGTTATCTTGAGTCGGACCCAGTTAAACACGTATGAGATATCTTGTTAAAATTTGTGTGAGCAGTATAGGGCTATTACATAATTTATAGACATTTCAGATCTAATTGCTAGAGGAATCACTACCCGCCCCCCAAAGCCTCCCAGTTATACAGTGGTATGTCTGCGGACTTACGACACTAAAAATCGGACTTAGATACCGGTAGTGAGCAGAGCAAAAATATCCCATTGCGTAGCTTTGTTCTTAATTTCAAACAAACACTACACCACAACCCCAACTCCAAAATAAAACAAAATCAAAATTAAAGCTGTGATTGTGGTCTGTACGAGGAGGCACTACTTCAAAACAAGGATCGAGTAAGTGACGTGAATCTATTCAGGATGACAATAACATGTGATCAGGAATCCCGTTGTTTGTAAACAGGATAGTTTTGTGTGTGATTAAGTGTGGTCACACGTGAGTTGACTGGCTGTTGGTTCATAATTGCAAAAGAGTCCAAAGATAAAAAAATTAATTTACTTAAATATATGATTTATTGCAATTGAACAAGTCCTTCCATTCCTAAATATATTTCAGATATATGGTCACGAGAGATTTATAACGTCAGATTGTTTTATAAAACAAGGTGTAACATTTCTTCAGAGTATGTTTTAATGTGTTCTTATTTCTATATGCAACATCTAGATTTGGAACAGCTGTTTTTCTACCCTACCTCCCTTTGAAATGACTTTAACATCAGGTATAACTTTGTAGCAGATAACTGATTAAAGTTTGACCCGTTTTGTGATTATATTTTTATTCCTGTATTTTCTGCATTGCTATTTGATACTTCTGTACCTTGTTTTAGACATAGTGGTTCATAATAGGGATCGCAAAAAATTGCACAAAACTCTATTGAACTTTCGGGCAAAAAGCACCTTAAACGGTAAAAATTCAGTTCAGACATAAGTTAAAACCATTACTATTGACTTCTAAATTAGAACTCATACAAAAATGTACACAAAACAAACAAGCACGTTTTAGACTTACAAGGAAAAAAAAATCTCTCAAAATGGTCGGTTTATAATTATTGTTATCTAGCCAGCCTAGAGCACAAATTGCTTGAAATGTAATTTTAGGTAACACTGTGGAGCTAAAACAGGGGTTTGTAATTTGAGTAAATAATGTCTACAGTATCTCCAGTCTTGTTTCCTTGGTGTGATTTTTTTTAAAGTCCCTATTTACAGGTTTTGCAGTTTTCAATTTTTTATTTATCTTGTAATAATTTATTTGTTTTCTGCATTAAAATTTGTATTTATGTGAATATACTTATGTATATTATACAAACATTTATTTGACAAAAGTATGCGTGTGTTCGCTTATAACTAGCGATGTGGTGGACCCAATGTCACCAAACCTGACGTATGCCTATAGGATCAACTACTGGACTATAAATAGAAAAATCGAGGTTCGGAGCTGACCTTCTATATCAACACATCTCCTGGGCACTCCTATGTCACCTCTACCAAGTTCTTTCACTGGTGTATTATTAATCATGGCCCGGCATGGCCAGGTGGTTAAGGCACTGGACTCGTAAACTGAAAGTCGTGGGTTCGAATTCCCGTCACACCAAACATGCTCGCCCTTTCAGCCGTGGGGGCGTTATAATTTTACGGTCAATCACACTTTTCGTTGGTAAAGTAGTAGCCCAAGAGTTGGCGGTAGGTGGTGATGACTAGTCCTTTAGTCTTACACTGCTAAATTAGGGACAGCTAGCGCAGGTAGTCGTCGTGTAACTTTGGGGGAAATTCAAAACAAACCAAACCAATTATTGATAATTAAAATATTTAACTAAAGTATTTTAACCGTCTCAATTTTTTCACGATTGTGATACTCTATTTGTATTACATAACTTTTATATGTTAGCCTTAATATAAGAAAGAGAGCTTTTCTTAACTTTAACTACCATCATATCTAATCTGAGCTTATAATCCTTTACAATGCTGTATATTTATTGTACATTACCGACAGAGCACGAGATAGTTATAAAGACGTTTGAAATTATTACATTTTAAACAAAACCTCCTTTAGAGGAACAACTTTGACAGGGACATACTGGGCCCCACAATCGTTATTTACGATAGCTTGTACTGGGCAAAGGACATTTCAAACACTGACAATGGAAAATTTTCAATATACTTTCCATCATTTTCAGTCAAAATATCAATCCTAAGTGAAGCTGCTCCAACAGGCAGCTATTTTCAACAAAGTTTATTGATCGTGAGACGCACGTTATTCAAATCACCAAGTTCGTGTTGTCAAAAGAGAGAGAAATAAAAGCAATAGAGTTGGTGAGAACAGAATTTTAGGAGTGTAATACAACATTGTTTTTAAATATCACAATACCGTACTGTAGTCTTCCCGACTAAAATTTGACCTTAAATCTACCACAGTCAAATATTAATATTCTAGGACAAATAGTTAAGGCATAATAATTGGGAATAACGAATTTTCTTTGTTATTTACCTGTGTATTAACTCGAATAGTTGTTTCAACTTCACATATTTATCCATAATATTCAAATTTCTCAGTCGTTTACTTATCCTCGATATGATAATCATATTTGAATTATTGGCTTCGCCACCTTAAACGTTCATTCTATTTTTTCATTTTTTTTTCTTGTAATAATCTGTCTTTGCAACAGTTTCTTACAGATCTGGCTACTTCACTCTCTCACACAGATAAAATTAATTTTATTCAAATGCTTTGAAATTTACTTGGAAGGATAATAAATGTTCAAAACCATATGATAATAGTGATTCATTAACCTCACAGTTTAACATTTGACTACTTTAATCTTAAGTTCTCATAGCTCTTCAAACTAAACGAAGTAAAATCCAAAGACCATTTTTTCCCACGTTTTTTGGGTGTTTGTTTGACAAATATTTTTAACTCGGGTGCTGGAATCTTCATTAAAAACGTTTTAAATATATCCTACTCGTTAATGTTTGAAGATATCATGATATAAAAAGTACTTACGTTATTATAAAATTATTTAGGAAAGGTTTAAAGACATTTTTGTCCAAAGCAGAAATATCATATATTTGGAAAACAAACATTTTAAAACTATCTCAAGCCCAGCATGGCCAGGTGGTTAAGTCGCTCGACTCGTAATCTGAGGGTAGTGGGTTCGAATCCCCGTCATACAAAACATATTCGCCCTTTCAGCCTTGGGGGCGTTTAATGAAACGGTGAGTACCACTATTCGCTGAGTGAAGAGTAACCCAAGAGCTGGCGGTGGGTGATGATGACTAGCTGCCTTCCCTCTAGTCTTACACTGCTAAATTAGGAACGGTTAGCGCAGATATTCGTAGTTTTGAGCGAAATTCAAAAACAAACAAACAAACTATCCCTAACAGTGAGAGGTCCCTCAGTAGGATAACGGTAAGTCTATAGACTTATAACTCTACCACTCGGGGTTTCGATTCCCGCGGTTGACAAGTCAGATAGCCCAATGTACATTTACTCTATAAAAACAAGTAAAAACACATTTACACACTTCTTATCGTATCATCAACTCGTAGTGTCAAAATATATAGAAAAAGATAAATAAAACAGTACTTGTTTATCCGAATTTAACAAACCAGTTATTTATTTCTAATAATATCTCAGAGATGACTAGACACATATCTAGTAAAATCTGGTAGTATTTGGTAGTATCTTTCATATCTACATAAGACAAACAAGTATTTAATAACTTTTTTGTGTAGTTAAAATTTGTGTGCGAATCAATTTCTTGATATCTGATACACGTTTTTATTTTCTTCCACATTCAGAATGTGTGAGGCCCGGCATGCCCAGGTGGTTAAGGCGCCAGACTTGTAATATGATGGTCGCGCGCTCGAATATCCGTCACACCAAACATGCTCGCCCAGTATTTGTTGGTTCAAAGAGTAGTCCAAGAGTTGGATATGTGTGGAGATGACTAGATCTGGTTTTACACTGCTAAATTAGGGACACCCCCGCTAGTACAGCGGTATGTCTCCGGATTTACAACGCTAAAATCATGGGTTCGATTCCTCTCGGTGAGCTCAGCAGATAGCTTGATGTGGCTTTGCTATAAGAAAACACAACACAACACACAAATTAGGGACGGCTAGCTTTGCGCAAAATTAAAAAACAAACAAACAGAATGTGTGTTTTAATTATTCGTTGCTAGAGAGCTTATCTTGGAAGCTTCCCCAATGTTCTAATAGTTGATGTGTAAGTTAGCAAAGCATAACCATCAAATTTTGTGGAAACACAACTGGATTGAAGTCCAGTTAATCTCCCTTAGTTACAGTGAAAGATTAACAATTTAAAAACGTTTTATGAACAACTACCATAATGTATTGAAGATTGTTGGAATGTAATGGGCTGTCAGATAAGTCCATTGGATTTTTGAGAAAATGTCAGAAAACGATTTCACAAACCGTGAAGCGCATCTACGGAGATTCTGTGTTTGAACCACAGCATTGAGCTAACGGTTTCTAATGTAACATTTGTTTAATTAGGAACTATTAGCTCAATGCTATTTCTGTATAGTAGAATTTTTGTTTGGTATTGCGTGCACTACCATGCAAGTTTGAATTCTACAACACACAAAAAAAAGAATTTCGGATTTGATTGTACACTTGCTCAATGAATGACGTCGACCAACTCTGTACAATGACACGTGTGCATTACCGTCCTCAATTTTGAAATATTAGACTAGATTGAAGAGAAGAAAGAGAAAAGCCTACTTTAACTTTTAGATCACTATCGCCTCCTCATTGCCTATGGGGATTTGACCATAAGTTTTAAAGGGCACCAACTGCCTTAAAAGTACAGAACACATTCTAATAAATCCTTATATTACGATATTTAAACACTGACTGTCGCCGATATTTCAGGGTTAACTTTAATTATGGTCATGCGTCTTGGTTTTATTGTTTTTAACTATCAGATAAGAACAACTAAAAACGTTTGTTTGTAGTTAAGCAGAAAGCTACACTATGGGCTATCTGTGCTCTGCCCAACACGAATACCGAAACTCGGTTTGTAGCGTTGTTAGTCTGCAGACATGCCGCTGTGACACCGGGGGAGGGGGGGATTGCCAAATTTTAAGCATAAACTCATCAAGACTTTTTATTTTCATATTCTCAGCAAACAATTTTTTCTACTTGTTTGTTTTTATGGTAATTTTCTTTCTAGAAATCTTCCATTTCAATATTTTCTTTCGTTTCTTTGATGTGTGCTGTAACATTTCTTTCATCTTGAGGAACTCTGTTTGTAACGTGTGAAAAAAATGGCACTATGCATAAGTATCGGAAATATTGAAATAAGGCTTTAATAAGGTTTGCGTGCTATTTGAATATACAGTTTACTATAAAACTAAGAAAAATTATAGCTTGCATTATTTTAGATATATTGGTTAAGAAAAAAATGAAGGATGTAATTTGAAATGTCTTTCTATTGGAAACCTTTTTAACTTGAAATGTCTTTCTATTGGAAACCTTTTTAATTTGAAATGTCTTTCTATTGGAAACCTTTTTCATTTGAAATGTCTTTCTATTGGAAACCTTTTTAATTTGAAATGTCTTTCTATTGGAAACCTTTTTAATTTTGGAATCCTTTTTAATTTGAAATGTATTTCTATTTTTTCTTCTGTTTTTTTTTCTTTTCTCATTTTACCAGAAATTACTTCACACTGAAATACAAAAAAAATGTACACGTTTACACAGCATTTTTGAAGATACTTACAAAACAAGAGAGCTTAGAAATGAGTTGTTATTAATGAAAAGTGTAACATTTGAAAGAAGGTTTAACCTGAATATCATTTATACAGCATTTACAGATTCACAGATGTGGTAAAAATTGACGAAGGTTGGTTGGTTGGCGTTTTATGGCGCAGAGCAACTAGGTTATCTCCGTCAAATAACCTGTAAAAATTACAAATAAAGTAAAATTAATAAATTTCGCAAAAAGGAATCACGTTAAAACAAAACAAAGTCCATTTTTTAAAATAAAAACTTGAATAGTATTAAAAAGACCAATGACCCTTAAAAAACTAAAAACATTTGTTAGGTGGACAATGTCACCATTGCCAATGACACTATCCAGCGTCACAGGTAAACCTGTGGACAAAACACGCCTAAAATGGTGTCGTCGTTGAGAATTGACGAAAGAACTGCCTTAAAACCCAGTTTTTATAAAATTGAAAAAAAGAACTGTTTAGTTTTACTATACTTTCCAGATTTAACTATTAGTTTGTTTAGTTTGTTTAATGTGTTTAATGCAAAAAAAACAACCATATTAGCTCATATTTGAACCTTAATACTAAATACGATATACGGTTAACGGGAAAAGCTGCAACTTATAAAATTAAATGTGAATGTTCAAATATATTTTAGTAGAACATAAGGGATTTGATTTAAAATTCGATCATAGTGAAGCATGTGCAACAGAAAAGCAAAACAATATTGAGAAAAACAGTAATACTGGTTCTACCAAAGGGCTTTAGGGCAATAATATCTGTAAATCTTCAGAAATAAAAAAGTTTTCAATTTCGCACAAAGCTACTCGAGAGCTGTATGCACAAGCCGTCCCTGATTTAGCAGTGTAAGACTAGAGGGAGGTCAGCTACTCATCACCACCCACCGTCAACTTTTGGACTACTCTTTTGCCAATGAATAGTGGGATTAACCGTAACGTTATAACGCCCCAACGTCTGAAAGGGCGAGCATGTTTGGTGTGACGGGGATTCAAACTCGCAACCTTCGGATTACGAGTTGAGTGCCTTAACCACCTGGTCATGCCGGGCTCTTTAAAATCTTAATGAACTACTTAATAGAGTTTGCTGAATATCTGTGTAAAAATGTGACTGGACCTTTTCTAACAATGCAAAAATAGTAAATCTATACGCAGGTGGCATTACCTATCTAAGAAAAAATAAATATGACATTTATATTTTACAAGCTCATTCCTGGTGATGGCATGAGAAGCGTCAAAACGTGAAGAGCGAACAAGGTTAGTAAGTCACACCAAAGCATGTAGAGTGAACAAAGTTAATGTTACAGATAACCTTTCTTAGTTAGTAAGTTACACCAAAACATGTAGAGTAAACAAAGTTAATGTTACAGATAACCTTTCTTAATTAGTAAGTTACACCAAAACATGTAGAGTGAACAAAGTTAATGTTACAGATAACCTTTCTTAGTTAGTAAGTCACACCAAAGCATGTAGAGTGAACAAAGTTAATGTTACAGATAACCTTTCTTAGTTAGTAAGTTACACCAAAACATGTAGAGTAAACAAAGTTAATGTTACAGATAACCTTTCTTAATTAGTAAGTTACACCAAAACATGTAGAGTGAACAAGGTTAATGTTACAGATAACCTTTCTTAGTTAGTAAGTTACACCAAAACATGTTGAGTGAACAAAGTTAATGTTACAGATAACCTTTCTTTGTTAGTAAGTTACATCAAAACATGTAGAGTGAACAAATTTAATGTTACAGATAACCTTTCTTTGTTAGTAAGTTACACCAAAACATGTAGAGTGAACAAAGTTAATGTTACAAATAACCTTTCTTAGCTAGTTAGTTCAGCATTTTTCATACGTTTTCAGCCAAGGACCAGTTTATTTTTGGAATTTTTCATAAGACCAGGCCTTCTCAAATATTTATTAGATAACCAGCTAAAAAATGGCTCAGTCTTAACATTAAGCTGGAAGTAATAGTTTTATCAATACATCATTGATTATAAAATATACAGGTATATTATAGTACTACAGTGTAAAAAGAAATAAAATAAATTATACTTCATTGTTATTTAATATTTACACTAACTCTATATTTATTAATGCTCTTTTAAGAAATAACTTAATTAATGAGAAAGATGATGCTGTTGTTCATCACACAGCAACTTCAAATCAGGAGGAAAAGAAGTCAATTTGATCCTCAAATCTAGCTCAACGTCTAATCTGTTTCTGTACTTGTTTATAAAGAAAACCAATGTTAAGAAACCTGATTCGCAATTATAAGTCGTAACAAAAGGCAAAATATATCTCTCTGCTTTTTCTGATAAATTTGGATACTCAGCACGACAGCTGAGTTAAAAATTAATGATCGAGACTTGATTAAAACATTCTTTTGGTGCAGTGTCACAGGACAGCTCAATAAAAAAATCAATTTTTCATTCACTGAGTTGTAAACATTACTAATTTTCAGTATCAACAGTAAAAGAGTTTCTGATCCACATTTTACCATTGTTAATTGGAGGAAAAGATTCCTTCAAGCATGATTTTAGCCACAAAAGATGCTCTTTGATCGATGAGGAAACCTCATATGGAATATAACCTTCTTCACCTTGGTTTTGTAATTCTGTTAAAGAAGAGAAAGACTTATAATTTCTCTTTTGAGCTCGATGCATCCAAGATAATTTTTATAATAATTTTTATAGCTGCTTCTATCGTTTTCTGGATTTTGAAAAATATTTAACATCTTGTAAATTTAAATTTAACGCATTTAAGAAGCCAAAAATGTCACATGACTAGGCCACCTTAATTAACCAATGCAAATTATGAAACCGGTCTCTAACTTTAAATATTTCATCCTTTGCTGATGGTGAATGTTGCTTAAAAAACACGATAACTTCATTCTTCAGTTTGATGAATCTTTTAAGACATTTCCTTTTAATAGCCACCAAACTACACAGTATAATAGGAGATACTCGTGTTAACTTCCTAATTCTTTGTACAAAGCAGTAAAGATTCTGAAATCCAACAAACCGGATGCTATATAGTTTCTGAATTTAACTCATTCTTGCATAGTTCAAGTAAAAAGTAATGAATTTTCTTCATTGCAAACGCCTCTCTGTGAATACCATCAGTACTCAATCCAAAACATTTATTTTGAATACCACTCTGAATTATAAAATTATTGATTAAATTAAAAATTTCTTCGGCTGTTTTTCTTGTTGGAAGTGATTTACAAACAATAAATCTTCAGGAATTGTGTCCTTATAACCATATCTTACAAAGCACATTAAATTGGTATTATCTGCTACGCCTGTGCTTTCATCTACTTGTAATAAAGGAAACTGACTACAGTGAATATGACGTATAAGAATTTCTTCAATAATTTTCACCATATCCACAATTCTACCTTCACTGGATTATTAGATAGGGTCAGTAAATTCAAATGCTTTTCTTGTTTTTTATAAACATGAGATGTAGTTATTTTTACTGCAGAAAGTGTCAACGTTTCACCAATAGTTTGCGGATAATCCGTCTCGGTTACTAATTTTAAAATTTCATATGAGGCCATAATCAAACTTTCATTCACACGTAGAAAAAGTGTGTGAAATTATTTGTTTGTAAAACTTATTTCATTTTTCTTATTTATGAAAAACTCTATTAACTTACTCGAGTATTCTGGATGTCTGGTATTGAAGTGGCGTTTCAATTTCGATGGTTTCATGTTGAACAACAAAGAACACATTATTACTACCACCATTTATAAAACCATAATTAAAAAATTCATCAAACACTGTCGAATCCAACAGGTCTTTGTTTTCTTTCTTTGCTACCAAGGTGCACATTACTTAAACATTTATAATTAAGCCTGTTATTTTCACTACAACTAGCCCCCCCAGTGGCTCAGCGGTATGTCTGCGGACTTACAACGCTAAAAACCGGGTTTCGATTCCTGTGGTGGGCAAAGCACAGATAGCCCATTGTTTAGCTTTGTGCTTAATTCAAAACAACAACAACAACACTACAACTATGCTGCATTTGCGCATCACTTGAGGTGTTCTTGTGTGATGCATGTTTCTTCAACCATGTATCAATATTGGAGAGGGGTTTTCATAAAAATGAAGGACTTAGAACATTTTAGTCAGTACAACTTAAGCTATAAACAATTCTTTCTCTTCTCAGAACAAATTGACGCTTCTATCATCGGCCACCATCAACCAACCTTTCTACTGCCACCTGGCGCTTCCAGACAGTACAACTTAAGCTATAAACAATTCTTTCTCTTCTCAGAACAAATTGACGCTTCTATCATCGGCCACCATCAACCAACCTTTCTACTGCCACCTGGCGCTTCCAGACCTAAGACCCAGTCTTCATATGCTTCTCAAATTCCATAAACAGAGTAACCATATTTAACACATTTGGAATAAAATTTCTGAAACTTTGGTGTCGAAGGACCGGTTTACTGAAATGAACAAATGATACTTTTATGTGAGACAAAATCCTTTCTTTGATCTTACCTGCAGACAGGGAAAGATCAGCTTGGACTCAGTAGGGGGCGTGTCTAGTTAACATGTGGTTTAAATTTAAGGCATTTTACAAGAATCTAAAAGTTATCAACACCATTAAACTTAACCTTTGTCTCCACTAAGTGAGAACACTTTAATTCCTGAAGACTAAGGGTATGAAGACAACCGTCAACTTGTGATTTTTATAGTTTTGTAACCTTAAGCACAAACTTTCACTTTTCAGTCATGTTATATCAGCTTAGATGAGATATTGAGAACTCCAAGTTAGATTAAATGAAAATTCAAATTAAATATATTTCAAAATATTAATTATACCAGAATATACTTATATTAACTAGATTAATTACATTTATTTCATGCATAACATGAACTTGGATAAAGTATAAAAAACCAGTTGGAAGTGACAGAGTTAAACGTAATTTTATTTTACTTTTTTAGTTTTCTGCAACCGTCATTTTTTTTCACGGACAGCTACCAGTCGCGGACCACACTGTGGGAAACGCTGATGTAGATCTACATTTCAGAAGGCAAAGACTGATCAAAACAAAAATGGTTTTAGTTGTATGTTTATATTAATTAACGTTGTTTGTTATTTATGTATTATTTTACTATTGTGCATTTAGATCAAACTATAATTTTATGTTGTTTTCAGCACAGACTACTAATTCGAAACATTCTTTGAGGTGACCAGCGCTTTATATCAAACTTTTCACTTTTGCTTCCATTTTATCTTGCATAATGACAAAAGCTCACCGCAAAAAGTTCTTTTATAAGTCAGTAGTACTTCTGTTGCTCTGCGCTCCTTAAAACTATAAACACAAAAAAAATTCTTATAAAGCAAATAGCGTTAAATGGTTTTGTGTAAAGTTATAGAAACAGAAATCTATAAAATTCGAACTACAGAACGATGGCTTATTGATAAGATTATAGAATATTAAACAGAAACTCATAAAACTCGAACTGCAATACAGTAGTTTTGTGTAAAGTTATAGAACATTGAATAGAAAACTATAACATTCGAACTGCAGAACGCTTTTTTTCCCCTCAAGGTTATAGAACATTGGTTCTCAAACCTTTCAGGGTCGCGTGCCACTTATTGTTTTTTTAAAAGTACAGACTCAGACTTAAATTTATAAATTAAAAACAAATATCAAAATTTCATATATTTAACACGAAAGATACGATTTTTTTTTCTAGCACAACTGAAGAATATGTTGGACCCTTTTTGTCAGTTTTAAGGGAAGAAACACTGATTAGTCTGTAAGTGAGAGAAGTAGTGTGTACATGGACATGTAAAGCTCAGAGAGGGCTAATTACAAAGGTTAGGATTTTTTAAAATATTGATTGTGTTGTATACCACTCACATTAGCTCTACATAACACCAGTGGGACACGTATTACAGTTTGAATATACCCGGTCATACAACATTGAATATAAGTTGTAAAAATTGAGCTGCAAACTAACAGGAAAACATGAATTTATGTCATGTTAAATAGATTAAACAGAAACTAGAATATGAATTACAATATTACGGAAGTATTTGAATACATAATATGTTTTACTAATTTTATTGAATACCATAAAGTATTTAAAGTCAAGACAGTAACTAGTTGTTTTTTACATTTTTTTTATATTTATCAGCAGTTATAACTTGAAATAAACGTAATTGACTATATAACATTTCTTCGCCATGTATTGCTTAGCAACCTTACAAAAGTAATTTAAGATATA
The DNA here is from genome assembly GCF_004210375.1 of Tachypleus tridentatus. Taxonomy (NCBI): domain Eukaryota; kingdom Metazoa; phylum Arthropoda; class Merostomata; order Xiphosura; family Limulidae; genus Tachypleus; species Tachypleus tridentatus. The sequence continues at coordinate 62,031,166 of NC_134826.1, read as the reverse complement.
TATATACACATATATATGTTTTCAAGTGTTTGAAATTACTCAGAGTTCGACAAATTACGAACAAGGAGAACTATTCAGTACTTGTGTATGTTTAGGAACCGTGTTGTGATGTTGATCAACCTTATTGTCGTTAGGGCCCTTAATGACTTGGTGGCTAGCTCGAGCTCTTGAAACATCCTTGAGAGAAATTTAACAACTGTGAAAAAACCCACAAAAACAATACAACAACAAAAATTCTCCTTAACTGTAGTCTTAACAATATTAATGAGTCATACAAAACCTGGATTCGATCCCTGCAGTAAGTGCAGCACAGATAGTCCATTGTGCACCTATGGCTTAGTATCTGTTTTGGGGGTATTATATTAAGATGAATATTTATAACATTAAAGAATTTCGTGATTATGTAGGTTTCTATTTCGTTTAAATTATTCTGTAATTTATTTAGCTGTCCGTTATTAGAACTTGTTATTCATGTGCTTGTATTGTTTGTCTGTAATGTTCATTATGTTTCGTATTACATAGTACTTCCTGCCGTTTTTAACCGCCTTGTATGAAACATTGTTTCATAAATCTAAAATTAATTATATCTATCGCTGGTTAAATGTTCATTAAATTTGGAATATTAAAGTTAGATAATATGTGATTCTGAGTCGTATTGTGTAGTCAGTTGTTTAAGCTAAATAATATCTTCGTTTGTATTTGTTCTTATATATGTGATTTGCCAAATTTCTCTAATTAATCAAGTAGGAAAACATTCGTTTAAAATAATTTCAGTGTAAAACAGACAAGACAGTAGTGCCAGAAAAACCAAAGTGCATCATCACCTTCTATTGTCTGAGTTGTAAACAGTATATATTAGATTTTCAAAACTAACGTTATTCGTTTGTGGGTAGCATGCTCGAACTATGGTTCCAAGGATCCATGTAGTGCAATCTGTTGCCGAACGTACGTGATTCGTACTCTAGGACCATGTTTGCGTTATAAGAATGACAGTTAAATCTAAATATATTTAATCACATAAGAGTAACCCAGTAAACTAGCTACCTTCTTACTTTGGACGGCTTACACAAATAACCTCTGTCTAACTAAGTGTGAAGTTCTGAAAAACAAACAAACTACAACCCTTGTGGCGGATTTACTGTTACATATTTATTTTAATATCGATCTTTGTTTTAGTTAAATATATATTTAGAAATGCATCTAACTTATATTGTTAATTCTTTATTGTGAAATTACTGCTTATTCACTATATTTGTAGAAGATTTTCGAGCATAAGAATGAACGATATATATTTTACGAAAATATGTGTGTGTGTGTGTTTTTTCTTATAGCAAAGCCACATCTGACCATCTGCTGAGTCCACCGAGGAGAAACGAACCCCCTAACTTGCACATAATCACTATTACTGGGCCAACATAAATTTTAAAACCTCGCTTTCAGAAACTACACGAAATATTCAAGGTGTTTATGGTGCGGAGACTCAATAAAAGAAACTGCTGAAGGTGGTTTCAAAAGCTCAAATCAGGTGACGACAGCTTAAGTGATGCGCCACGTTCAAGTCATCCTTTTGAGTTTAATGGTGATTTGCTGTTGGCTGCACTTGATGAAGATTGTGTTTGTTTGTTTTGAATTTCGCACAAAGCTACTCGAGGGCTATCTCTGCTAACCGTCCCTAATTTAGCAATGTAAGACTAGAGGGAAGGCAGCTAGTAATCACCACCCACCGCTAACTCTTGGATTACTCTTTTACCAACGAAAAGTGTGATTAACCGTAACATTATAACGCCCCCACGGCTGAAAGGGCGAGCATGTTTGGCACGACGGTGAAGACTGTGCTGTAACAGTTGAAAAACTGGCACAGAAGCTTAATTCAACCCATTTAACAGTTCACCGTCATCCGCAACAGCTTGGTAAAGTGTCTACTTGGAAAATGGGTCCCCCATGATTTGACAGAAGCCAACCTCAGAGCAAAAGTAAACATTTGCACTTCTCTGAACTCTCTTAAACGTAACTCACATTTTTTGGACAGGTTAGTGACTGGAGATGAAAAATTGATATTTTATAAAAATGATAAGCGTCACAGCAATGGCTCAGTGCAGGTAAACTGGATAAAGCACAGCCCAAAATGGACTTCCACTCTAGGAAAGTCTTGTTAAGCGTTTGGTGGGGTATTGTTGGTGTGATCCACTTTTAGTTGCTGCCACTCAATGTAACGATTACGTCAGGCTTCTATTTTCAACAGTTAAAGTGCTTGAATGTTGCACTGAAAGAAAAGAAGCCTGCTTTGATCAATCGTAAAGGTGTTGTGTTAAACCAGGATAATGTAAGGTTCCATACAGCAAGGATCACATCTGCAAAGATTGAAGAGCTGGAGTGGGAAAAATTATCCACGTTCTCCTTATTATCCAGATCTTTCCTCATATGATTAATCATCTATTCCGAAGTTTGCAGAAATATTTTAATAGAAAAGAGCCTGGAACACATGAAGATGTCAATTTGACCCAGTTTCAGGCTGTTTGAAATCGTAATACATCATATAATAAATTGGAGGCTCGACTGTGATAAATCATAATGTGTAACAGTATACGTATTAAAAAAATATTACTATGAATATAATGTGTTATTTTAGGCACTTTGAACAAAAATACAAATAATAGTAATTACATCTTTAAGAATATACTGAATTATTTTAAAGGTACTATTTTCTTAGAATTTCATATAAAAAGTCCATTGTTCTACATGTTAAAATTTTTTTCCGTTATGGTAATTCTAATCATTGTTATGTCACTTCAAAACAGTTTTCACACTACAGAATCACAATTTGTAAAGTTTTTATCACAATAAATGTTTGTAGACCTTCTTTTATTTTATAACTCAGAAAGAGTATTTTAGAACGAGAAAATACATCAAATGTTAACGTCAAAAAGGCTGTAAAATAGTACATAGATAATTATTTATGTTAAAAATAGAATGTTGGGAAAATCAGATTTGCTAAACCCAGTAGAACGTTACAATTACACACTGATTATTATTTGTTTTATGTAATATGCCTGTGAAAATCAAAAAGCTAAAATCGAGAAAGGTCGATTGTGGCTATTGGTGTTAAAGTGCTGCTATTCCATTCTCTGCGATTTTTTACTGCATAAAAACATCCTCAAAGCCGTGGATGCGTTAAAAGAGTAACAGTCGAATCCTACTACTTTATTAAAGATGAGTAACCCACGAATAGTGGGTGGGTACTTTAGATTAAATTTTATCCATCTAATCGACCAATTCAGAATTAGGAACTACTAGTGCAAAATACTTTAAGTAATTTTATCTGAATATTCGAATCCCGGTCCACCAAACATGCTTGCCCTTTCAGTCGTGGGGGCGTTATAATGTGACAGTGAATCCCACTATTCGTTAATAAAAGAGTAACTCACGAGTTGGCGGTGGGTGGTGATGACTAGCTGCCTTCCCTCTAGTCTTACACTACTAAATTAGGGACGGCTAGTGCAGATAGCCCTCGAGTAGCTTTGCGCGAAATTCGAAAACAAACAAACAATCTGAATATTCGAAAATGAAAACGTAATATCGAGAAAGAAAGAGCAAAAAAAAATCATATTATTAGCTCTAAAGTTAAACACGTAACAAATATTAAAAACTTAAGTTAAAACATTTTCTTCTTCTTTACTTTACCATTCAATCATGCGTGACTTGATTTCTGCTGAAAGTACTAGATTAAATAATACCCTATCAACCTTTCAGTAATACTTAGTTTTTCTTGCTTTACTTATAGTCTCGGTTACAAAAAACTCTTTCTATAAGCCAGTTCAAAATAAATTTCTAGTTTGATTAACATTGTCAGATGCTTTTCCTTTCCAAATAAACTCTATAATATTTCATTGTCTTCTATCACAAGAGACGGTTTTATTAAGCAAGAGGGAAAGATAATATCTTAAATGCCATGTTGATTTTTTCAGTAGCAAAAAATAACCCATGGTAACATTGCAATATAAGATATTAATGAGACCCAGCTTGGCCAGATGGTTAAGACGCTCGACTCGCAATCTGAGAGCTCCGGGTTCGAATCTCGATCACACCAAATATGCTCGCCCTTTTAGCCGTGGAGACGTTATAATGTGACGATGAATTCCACTATTTGTTGGTAAAAGAGTAGCCCAAGAGTTGGCGGTGGGTGGTGATGATTAGCTGCCTTCCACCTGGTCTTAGACTGCTAAATTAGGGACGACTAGAGCAGATAGCCCTCGTGTAGCTTTGTGCGAAATTCAAAAACAAACAAACAAACACATTAATGTGAAAGACAACCCACAGTAACATTGTGACGTAACATATTGGCGTATGATCTCACCAGTCAAGTTAGGACTACAGTTAAAGATTTTTTTCTGCTTTTTTTTTCATTTGGAAATATCAAAGATGCGAGTTGTATGTGTTTGAAATTGAATAAACTTCTGCATACTGATATATAGCGTATATTGATAATTCAATATTTTCACCAAAATTAGAAACTTATCTACAAAGAAGTTACCAGTCTTAAGTAGAAATATTCTCTCTAATCAGAATATATTTTTTTTAAGTTTATTATGATAAGATGGTGAAAATTATACTTTTGTGACCTACCAGTAATATTGATGTTAAACTTTTAATTTTGTTAACCTTAACAATAGTACTACAAGGGTTTGGAAACTACAAAATTCTTTATTTGCCCTCACATTTGTGTAACAGTTAACCCTAGGGTTAATTTTGTTAAAACGTTTTAACACCTTTATGTCATTTCACTTATTTCTCAAATAAAAAATATAAAACATTTCGAACAAAAACTTAACAACTTCCTTTAACTGATTTAAATCCTCGTCTTTGAGATAGAATATTATAAACTAAAATTAAACATTATTTCTTAGAACTCAACAAAACAAACATTTTTTTTTATAGAATGCAAAAAACCTGGCACAGTGCCAAACAAAATGATTGTAAGAGTTTTAGTTTGAATAAGGGATTAACTGAAGACATGAAAGCTATTTTTACACTTACGATAAAATAACTTTTATGTAATTTTATGCTATTGAACAAATATAATTTCTGCATTTTGTGGTACTCACAAGCTAGTTCATGGTTTCAATGGCCTTTCTAGATCGCTTCATGCACAGAGGTTTTAAAATATTAGTCTTATTATAATAAATCAAAAAGATTGGTGAAGTAGCGCAGAATGCAAACGATTTAATATTTTGAACTATATTTGTTTTAGGTGTAAATTTCACTAACAGATAAATTATAAAATGCATTAGGACATTTGAATTTTTTTTATGTGTGCGTGTCTTGGTTGTCCCAAGATTAGAGATACTGCAATAAGTTTGCGGATATTAAACGCTAAAATCAGAGGTTCGATTCCTCATGGTAAACACATGGGAAAGTCCAGTGTGGCTGTGTTCTAATACAGAGTCATTTCAGCTTTAATTTTAGCATTATTTTTAATGCTACATGTAGAGTTTCTCGTTAAAAATTTTCGCTCAAAGAAATTCAATAATAATCTGCTCTAGCTGTCCCTAATTTTGAACTGATGGGCTAGAGGGAAAGCATCCAATTAGCAACATCCATCGTGAACTGTTGGACAGCTCCAGTCAGACTGAATAGAGGGATTTGATCACTATTCCTATAGTGAAGCTTCAACCACAAAATCTAAAACTTGTTTCCATGCAACAGGACGCGAACATAGAATTGTCAAATTCACAGTTCACGCATGCTAATCACTAGGCCTCAGCTGAATAGCACAGATAGAAAAATAATGTGGTTAGGTACATTTTGGGTTTTATAATGTAGAATAACTTATTCTTCTTTAAATCGTTTGTACCTCTGTGTTCGTCTGTTAGAGTAAGAATTAAAATTTGAATTCAGGCCTCTTTTTTTTTTTCTCTTAAAAATACTGGTATGTATAGTCAAATATTGATTACCTACCACTGATATAAATCACCTATACTCTCGACCAGTTATAAGTTCAACCTCTGATTAATACGCACTCTCGCATCTTAAGAAAATATTGTGTCTGCAGAAATCTAGGCAGTCGTGAGATCTCGTGCAAACCTAGCTTAATGAACTCTGTCCGCCAATCAGACGAAGATCGTGATTAAAAAGAAGGTAAAATGTTATTCGCCTGTCAAGTTTTAGGCAGAGGGACTTCATTAGTGTGTTCACTAGATAAAACAAACAAATACAGGTATGGTCGCAACTTAAAGTTTATTTATTTATTTGAACTGACGCTGTAACTGAAGAATAAAACATATTGGATTGAAAGGAATAACGCAGCTAGATCACACGATAGTGGAAATGAGCACAGAATTAACTATTGAAAAGTAAGACATACTGGATGACACTTGAGATCTATAATAAATATTTTCCCAAATATTGAGTACCAATTCCTCGAGGCTCGGCATGGCCGAGTGGTTAAGGCACTCGACTCGTAATCCGAGAGTCTCGGGTTCGAATTCCCGTCACAACAAATATGTTCGCCCTTTCAGCCGTAGGGACGTTATAATGTGTTGATAAATCCCACTATTCGTTGGTAAAAGAGTAGCCCAAGAGTTGGCGGTGGGTGGTGATGATTAGGTGCCTTCCACCTAGTCTTACACTGCTATATTAGGGAAAGCTAACGCAGATAGCCCTCGTGTAGCTTTCCGCGATATTCAAAACAAACCTAACTTATTCCTCGAGATGAGTGAAAGCACAGCTTCTCTATGTTTCGAAAAATTAATTAACACGAATTTTAAGATCTAAAAATCTAAATCTAAAAAATCTAAAAAAAACAGGAATTGTTAGTGGAAAATACGTGATACTGGAGATTTGTTCAAATACACATGAGCATATTGTTACAGCACCGTTTCGAAGAGTAACTTATTTCAAAAAGCTCAACTGCTAATAACAACGCTTCAATAATTGTAACAACACTAAATTAAAAAGATGTTTTATTTCAGACACTTCAGTTACAGACGGTAACTCTTCGAAAACTGTAATAACACAACAATATGAACTTATTTCAAACACCTTGGTTGCCAATTGCAATGTTTTAACAACTGTAATAGCACGATATTAATAACTTGTACTTTCAAGTACCTCGTTTGGTGACAGTAATTATTTGACAATTATAGTAACACAACAATAAAAAAATTATCTTAGTTACCAAAACATCGTTCATTGTTCATTGACAGTCATGCTTGAACATGTCTGAGACGTTTAAGACGTCCTCCTGAAACCTGTTTGTGCCTGATTGTTTTATAAGTTGCGAAAAAAAGAAACTTCTGTAAGTTTGCATCTTTCTGGTATTCCTCATATACTAAACGTTAATTATACTTCGTGAAACAGAGTTCTTCGTTCTACTGTTGATCGTGCTTGAAGTTCTGGCAACAAGCCCTCGTCACATTGTGACAAGCTTCTGCTAAGTATGGCTATGTTTGGCTCAGACCACAGGTCTTAAAAAGCTTATCACAAATCCTCTATTGTACGCGGAATACAAGATACCATGAGATACAAGTGTCAACTGGAGTTTCATTGGGCATTTAACACGTATGTAATAGATTAGGATTGCCAGGAGTATCTTCTTTGGCCAATTCTCGAAGCAGAATATTCTCGACCTCGTATGTTTCAGATGTAATGCCAAACTTCGTATTTATTTTAATACGAAGATTATAGGTTATTGAAAATTCGCTAACAGAAACTGTGATAGAATAATTTGGAACTTTTATCTTGGCTTTAGTGTCACCGTTGTTGTTAATATCACACTATATTTTTTCAGTATATTCGCGCAAAGTTTGACAAGACTTATCTGCCAATAGATAACCTAATTTTTAATTGAGAGACAAGAGAGAAAACTTTTGCTCCAAAGCACAAACACTCCCCTCCTACAAACTTTAAGGCGACAAATTTGAGGCATTATACTGTCACTCTTATAGCGCATTTACAATCTCAAGACGCAGAGTTCGTTCTTGCTACAATGGGACTGAAACAACTACTCCTCGTATTTATGGTCCAGGTGTACCAAGAGTATAATCACAATTTTACTCTAGGGATGAAAGCGTTGGCCTGTATTAGCGTGGGATGCAGAGTCTGTTACTGTCTTCTGCTGTGCAAGTTTTCTCTCCGCTATAGATAGGGCTGAACACCCAATGTTGTGTCCCTCGATTGCAAGTCGTTTAACAACCTCATTAGAAGGATATCTTTCAAAAGAAAAGACTGTGATATACTCTTCCTGTCATAAGTACAATCTGCGGTGACAATGGTCCGGAATTTGTCATGTATAAAATATATCATAAGTACAATCTGCGGTGACAATGGTCCGGAATTTGTCATGTATAAAATATATCATAAGTACAATCTGAGGTGACAATGGTCCGGAATTTGTCATGTATAAAATATATCATAAGTACAATCTGCGGTGACAATGGTCCGGAATTTGTCATGTATAAAATATATCATAAGTACAATCTGCGGTGACAATGGTCCGGAATTTGTCATGTATAAAATATATCATAAGTACAATCTGCGGTGACAATGGTCCGGAATTTGTCATGTATAAAATATATCTTCCGCATCAAATTGTTATCGAAAGATGCAATTAACATTTCTATTGTATTAGTGTATGACTACAGAGTGTATTAGGATACACGTTATGAAAACATCTAGAGGTATTGATGGATTATTGAATGAGATATCACCTAGTGTTACTCTATGTGATAGGTTACAGGAACTATGGGTCTATGTTACTATTACCGTACGTGCTAGATTATTGGAACATGACAATAGAAATGTATAGTGTACTTTCACAGGTTATTGCAATAGAACTAAAATCTCGGGGTTATATTTTACGGATTCTTCAGTTGAACAATGATAATTTTATAATAAATTAATCTTTTCAAGTTCAGTTTTCTGATCCATAGAAATTACAAACTAGAATACAATTTAATATGAGCTTCTTAACTGAACGAATTAATTAATGAATAACAGCATTCATTGTATTGCGTATCTATGTACCATTGTTGCTGCATAGAGTAATGCATTCAAGATAATTGTAAAGATTTAAAATGAACTCGTACGTAACCTGTGTAGATCTACTACATATTTTTCAGACTTAATTAGTGAACTTTAATCTGACGTCATTGTCAATAGAATGCAGTAATTCTACTTGCAAGAGCTACACAGTGGATGATTTAAAATGTGTCGTTGTTGTAGAGAGGTATCTACGTCTGTGGGTTCACAGAAGGAAAGTAATGAATATATAGGATGTTCATCTCATACGTTTTGGTTTAGGTTTCCTTTTTTTTCTCACAAAACGATTAATATGCCGTTAATTAGTCGAACATTAGTATTCATTTCCAGTGTATACGTTTCAAGGAAAATAATATTTAATCTGATGTATGTTAGGAACAGCTGATAACGAATAAGCTGTATTACTCATGACTGATAGCTCTGATTTGGTTGATTAAATGTTTCGGATATTTGTTTCAGGCTACGCATAGACTCTCTACACTAGTTGTCACTAAATTTTATATGACAGACTAGCGTACAGATAGCCAGTAAATGACACTCACTCTAACCCTTGAGCTATAGCATAATTCAATAGTTGCATAAGACCGTCATTCTTGTAAGCATCAACTGCATCAACATTCTGATCGCGAGTATACGTCAGTGGGACGCAAACCATGAATTTACGGATCCACATACAAGCACGATAACTACGAAACTACGCCTGGATCTAGCTGACTGAGATTTAACTCACATCTCACTTCTTTTTTAGCCTGAATATTTGCTATGAAAGACGTATAGGTATTGATTGATCCAATATGTCTCTCGTAGCTTATCTCCCCCGCTAGTACAACGGTAAGTCCACGTATTTACAACGCTAAAATCAGGGATTCGATTCCCTTCGGTGGACTCAGCAGAAAGCCAGGAGTGGCTTTGCTATAAGAAAACATAAACATTCAGAGCTAATAAATTAAAAAATAACCAATTTCTACCTTTCCAGAAGGGACAACGTAAGCAATGTTTACAGGATATAAAAAAAAACTGCATCAGTTTATTTTCATGGATCCGTTTCCAGATAAATATTTTGTATTGAAGCCTCTGACAGGCATTACATTAAATATTTTGTATTGAAGCCTCTGACAGGCATTACATTAAATATTTTGTATTGAAGCCTCTGACAGGCATTACATTAAATATTTTGTATTGAAGCCTCTGACAGGCATTACATTTGAAGTGCGATGATGTGGAATTTTGGCTCAAAAGGAGGCGATTAAATAAAAATACTTTGTTATTTAATCTGAGATGAAATCGGTTTGGTTTGAATTTCGTGCAAAGCTACACGAGGGCTATCTGCGCTAGTCGTCTCTAATTTAGCAGTGTAAGACTAGAGGGAAGGCAGCTAGTCATCACCACCCACCGCCAACTCTTGGGCTTCTCATTTACCAACGAATAGTGAGATTGACAGCACATTATAACGCCCCGACGACTGAGAGAGCGAGCATGTTTGGTGTAACGGGATTCGAATCCGCGACCCTCGGATTACTAGTCAAGTACCTTAACCGCCTGGCCATGCCGGGCCAAGACGAAATCGATTTATACTAGGTATATATATTTATATATATATATAAAGAGAGCTATATGAACCTAGAATGTTATATTTTATGAAATCATAAAACCATAACCTGCTATGAAATTAAAAATTCAAAATCCATTAACGTCAACGTAATCTTAATTATTTTGGGATTATGTGGATTAACAGATGAATTATAAGGATAAACACGTGAATTTTAAGATATTATTTCTTATAAGATTTTTAGTCGTAAACACGAGGTGCTTGTGAGTTTTCTGCCCGGCATGGCTAGGTGATTAAGGTACTCGACTCGTAATCTGAGAGTCGTGGGTTCGAATCCCCGTCACACCAAACATCCTCGCTCTTTTAGTCGTGGAGACGTTATAACGTTACGTTCAATCCCACTATTCGTTGGTAAAAAAGTAGCCCAACAGTTGGCGGTGGTTGGTGATGATTAGTCGCCTTCCCTTTAGTCTTACAGTTCTAAATTAGAAACGGTTAGCGCAGATAACCCTCGAGTAGCTTGGCGCGAAATTCAAATCAAACCAATCTAGTTTGTTTTTCTGTTAAGGGCAGAGCTGAAGAATGTCCACCACTGACTTTAACCCTACAAAATTTCAAGTTTACCATTGAGCCAGTAGGACACTGGAATTTTTACATAGAATCATTTTATAAGCTCCTATTAATGTGTGAACTAACTTAATACATAATAAATCCTTAATATTAAAAGCAACTGTTTACACTGTGACAAACAGAGGATGTAAAAAAGTCAATAAATCGACTATCCTGTTTAACCAGTATAACCATGAAATATTCTCATAATCTGAAGTTACATGTGCTGGGTATAAATCTCACTTTGTTCTAGATTTTTATTAGTTCAAAGCTACACAATGAGCTTTCTGCACTCTGTTCAATGGGAGAAATCAAACCCTGAATTTTATAATTACGATCATGGTACCTTACTGCTGACACTCTCATATTTCATAATTTGAGAAACTGTCAGGTTTCCATCGAACTAATCAAGTACATTTGTTAAGTCACTATTTTAAAAAGCTGATGAAACAGTTTCTATTAACAAATGCTCATTTCTTTTCGCTTTTATGCGTCCACACTATCGCTGTAGGAAGTGAATATATATTGATGAAGATATAAGTAGGTAGTTCTTTAAAACTTTAATATCTTACTTTCAGTATACACGTGCAAAATGTTCCGGATTTTGAATTTATAGGCAGTCAATAGTAGATATCAGTGTGCCTGTCTCGGTATGTGGGCCGTGTGTAATAAAGGCCTTTCTATTTAGTGATTAGGATGTTTTCGTGCTGATAATAAACAGTTTACGATAACCTCGAATACAGATCAAGTAAAGTTATTTTTGCATCTTAGATTAAATCAGTTCCTGGTGTTCGATGTTCAGTTAAATTCGTTTGTTATGAATTTCACCCAAAAGGTTAACAGTGAAAGTCTAAAAGGAAGACATCTGGACATCACCACCAACCACCAATTCTTGAGCTACCTTTTTTTACCAACGAGTAATGGGACTGACCGTCACATTATATCGACCCCACGGCTGAAAGGGCGAGCATGTTTTGTGGGACGGGGATTCGAACCCGTGACGCTTAGACTGTGATTCAAAACGCCCTAACCACCATGTCATGCCGGGTAGTATACACGAAATCTGGTTGCTTTTACTTAGGGTAAAGAGAAGCAGTTAAAACCAAAAACAGTTATATACCGTAGATAATAAAATCGTGGATCATAACTTCGCATACTGTTTTCGTTGAAAATAAAATTTTATACCAGTTTCAAATTAAAACAATTATAATTATGTTGAATTTCTTTTGGTCGATCTTAGTTTATTATATACAGTTATATATCGCAGCTTGGTGTATTATATCTGTTATATACCGTAGTTTGGTTTATTGTATACTGTTATATACCGTAGCTGGGTTGTTATATCTGTTATATACCGTAGTTTGGTTTATTATATACTGTTATGTACCATAGTTTCGTTTATTATATACTGTTACATAACGTAGTTTGATTTATTATATACTGTGATATACCATAATTTGGTTTATTATATACTGTTACATACCGTAGCTTGGTGTATTATATCTGCTATATACCGTAGTTTGGTTTATTATATACTGTTATATACCGTAGTTTGGTTTATTATATACTGTTACATAACGTAGTTTGGTTTATTATATACTGTTACATACCGTAGTTTGGTTTATTATATACTGTTACATACCGTAGTTTGGTTTATTATATACTGTAATATACCGAAGTTTGGTTTATTATATACTGTTATATACCTAGTTTGGTTTATTATATACTGTTATATACCTAGTTTGTTTTATTATATACTGTTATATACCGTAGTTTGGTGTATTATATACTGTTATATATCTAGTTTGTTTTATTATATACTGTTATATACCGTAGTTTGGTGTATTATATACTCTTATATACCGTAGTTTGGTGTATTATATACTGTTATATACAGTAGCTTGGTGTATTATATTTGTTATATACAGAAGCTTGGTGTATTATATCTGTTTAATACAATAGCTTGGTGTATTATACCTGTTATATACCGTAGTTTGGTTTATTATATACTGTTATGTACCATAGTATCGTTTATTATATACTGTTATGTACCGTACTTTGGTTTATTGTATACTGTTATGTACCATAGTTTGGTTTATTATATACTGTTATATACCGCAGCTTGGTGTATCATATCTGTTATATACCGTAGTTTGGTTTATTGTATACTGTTATATACCGTAGCTGGGTGTATTTTTTCTGTTATATACAGTGGCTTGGTGTATTATATCTGTTATATACAGTATCTTGGTGTATTATTTCTGTTATATACAGTACCTTGGTGTATTATTTCTGTTATATACCGTAGTTTGGTTTATTGTATACTGTTATATACCGTAGCTGGGTTATTATATCTGTTATATACTGTAGTTTGGTTTATTATATACTGTGATATACCATAATTTGGTTTATTATATACTGTTACATACCGTAGCTTGGTGTATTATATCTTCTATACACGGTAGTTTGGTTTATTATATACTGTTATATACCGTAGTTTGGTTTATTGTATATTGTTATATACCGTAGCTGGGTTATTATATCTGTTATATACCGTAGTTTGGTTTATTATATACTGTGATACACCATAATTTGATGTATTATATACTGTTACATACCGTAGCTTGGTGTATTATATCTGCTATACACGGTAGTTTGGTTTATTATATACTGTTATATACCGTAGTTTGGTTTATTGTATATTGTTATATACCGTAGCTGGGTTATTATATCTGTTATATACCGTAGTTTGGTTTATTATATACTGTTACATACCGTAGTTTGGTTTATTATATACTGTTACATACCGTAGTTTGGTTTATTATATACTGTTATGTACCGCAGTTTGGTGTATTATATCTGTTATATACAGTAGCTTGGTGTATTATTTCTGTTATATACAGTAGCTTGGTGTATTTTTTCTGTTATATACCGTAGTTTGGTTTATTGTATATTGTTATATACCGTAGTTTGGTTTATTATATACTGTAATATACCAAAGTTTGGTTTATTATATACTGTTATATACCTAGTTTGGTTTATTATATACTGTTATATACCTAGTTTGGTTTATTATATACTGTTATATACCTAGTTTGTTTTATTATATACTGTTATATACCGTAGTTTGGTTTATTATATACTGTTATATACCGGACTTTGGTTTATTATATACTGTTATATACCTAGTTTGTTTTATTATATACTGTTATATACCGTAGTTTGCTGTATTATATACTCTTATATACAATAGCTTGGTGTATTATACCTGTTATATACCGTAGATTGGCTAATTATATACTGTTATATACCGTAGTTTGGTTTATTATATACTGTTATATACCGTAGTTTGGTTTATTATACACTGTTATATACCGTAGTTTGGTTTATTATATACTGTAATATACCAAAGTTTGATTTATAATATACTGTTATATACCGTAGTTTGGTTTATTATATACTGTTATATACCATAGTTTGGTTTATTATATTCTGTTACATACCACAGTTTGGTTTATTATACACTGTTATATACCGTAGTTTGGTTTATTATATACTGTAATATACCAAAGTTTGATTTATAATATACTGTTATATACCGTAGTTTGGTTTATTATATACTGTTATATACCATAGTTTGGTTTATTATATTCTGTTACATACCACAGTTTGGTTTATTGTATACTGTTATATACCGTAGCTTGGTTTATTATATATTGTTATATACCGTAGTTTGGTCTATTATATCTGTTATATACAGTAGCTTGGTGTATTATTTCTGTTATATACAGTAGTTTGGTGAATTATTTCTGTTGTATACCGTAGTTTGGTTTATTGTATATTGTTATATACCGTAGCTGGGTTATTATATCTGTTATATACCGTTGTTTGGTTTATTATATACTGTGATACACCATAATTTGGTGTATTATATACTGTTACATACCGTAGCTTGGTGTATTATATCTGGTATATACCGTTGTTTGGTTTGTTATATACTGTTATATACCGTAGTTTGGTTTATTACATACTGTAATATACCGAAGTTTGGTTTATGATATACTGTTATATACCGAGTTTGGTTTATTATACACTGTTATATACCGTAGTTTGGTTTATTATACACTGTTATATACCGTAGTTTGGTTTATTATATACTGTAATATACCAAAGTTTGATTTATAATATACTGTTATATACCGTAGTTTGGTTTATTATATACTGTTATATACCATAGTTTGGTTTATTATATTCTGTTACATACCACAGTTTGGTTTATTATACACTGTTATATACCGTAGTTTGGTTTATTATATACTGTAATATACCAAAGTTTGATTTGTAATACACTGTTATATACCGTAGTTTGGTTTATTATATACTGTTATATACCATAGTTTGGTTTATTATATTCTGTTACATACCACAGTTTGGTTTATTGTATACTGTTATATACCGTAGCTTGATTTATTATATATTGTTATATACCGTAGTTTGGTTTATTATATACTGTTATGTACCGTAGTTTGGTGTATTATATCTGTTACATACAGTAGCTTGGTGTATTATATTTGTTATATACAGTAGCTTGGTGTATTATATCTGTTATATACAGTAGCTTGGTGTATTATATCTGTTATATACAGTAGCTTGGTGTATTATTTCTGTTATATACAGTAGTTTGGTGTATTATTTCTGTTATATACCGTAGTTTGGTTTATTGTATATTGTTATATACCGTAGCTGGGTTATTATATCTGTTATATACCGTTGTTTGGTTTATTATATACTGTGATACACCATAATTTGGTGTATTATATACTGTTACATACCGTAGCTTGGTGTATTATATCTGGTATATACCGTTGTTTGGTTTGTTATATACTGTTATATACCGTAGTTTGGTTTATTACATACTGTAATATACCGAAGTTTGGTTTATGATATACTGTTGTATACCGAGTTTGGTTTATGATATACTGTTATATACCTAGTTTGTTTTATTATATACTGTTATATACCGTAGTTTGCTGTATTATATACTCTTATATACAATAGCTTGGTGTATTATACCTGTTATATACCGTAGATTGGCTAATTATATACTGTTATATACCGTAGTTTGGTTTATTATATACTGTTATATACCGTAGTTTGGTTTATTATACACTGTTATATACCGTAGTTTGGTTTATTATATACTGTAATATACCAAAGTTTGATTTATAATATACTGTTATATACCGTAGTTTGGTTTATTATATACTGTTATATACCATAGTTTGGTTTATTATATTCTGTTACATACCACAGTTTGGTTTATTGTATACTGTTATATACCATAGTTTGGTTTATTATACGCTGTTATATACCGTAGATTGGTTTTCATTTACTGTTATATGCCACAGTTTGGTTTTCATTTACTGTTATATACCATAGTTTGGTTTATTATATACTGTTATATACCGTTGTTTGTTGTATTATATCTGTTATATACCGTAGCTTGGTGTATCATATCTGTTATATACAGTAGCTTGGTGTATAATATCTGTTATATACTGTAGCTTTGTTTATTATATATTGTTATATACCGTAGTTTGGTTTATTACATACTGTTAGGTACTGTAGTGTAGTTTATCATATACTGTAATATACCATAGTTTGGTTTATCATATACTGTAATATACCATAGTTTGGTTTATCATATACTGTTATATACCGTAGTTTGGTTTATTATATACTGTTATATACCATATTTTATTATTTTATTGTATACTCTTATATACAATAGCTTGGTGTATTATACCTGTTATATACCGTATTTTGGTTAATTATATACTGTTATATGCCATAGTTTGGTTTTCATTTACTGTTATATGCCATAGTTTGGTTTTCATTTACTGTTATATACCATAGTTTGGTTTATTATATACTGTTATATACCGTAGTTTGTTGTATTATATCTGTTATATACTGTAGCTTGGTGTATCATATCTGTTATATACAGTAGCTTGGTGTATAATATCTGTTATATACCGTAGCTTGGTTTATTATATACTGTTATGTACTGTAGTGTGGTTTATCATATACTGTAATATACCATAGTTTGGTTTATCATATACTGTAATATACCATAGTTTGGTTTATCATATACTGTTATATACCGGAGTTTGGTTTATTATATACTGTTATATACCATAATTTGGTTTATTGTATACTGTTATATACCTAGTTTGATTTATTATATACTGTTATATACCGTAGATTGGTTTTCATTTACTGTTATATGCCATAGTTTGGTTTTCATTTACTGTTATATGCCATAGTTTGGTTTTCATTTACTGTTATATACCATAGTTTGGTTTATTATATACTGTTATATACCATAATTTGGTTTATTGTATACTGTTATATACCTAGTTTGATTTATTATATACTGTTATATACCATAGCTTGGTTTATTATACGCTGTTATATACCATAGTTTGCTTTATTATATACTGTTATATACGTAGTTTGATTTATTATATACTGTTATATACCTAGTTTGGTTTATTATATACTAATCAGTGATATCGGGAAAACCCACTTGTAGAGAAATATATATGTAAAAACGGCTCGTTTGGGTTGAGAAAATTTTTTACGCAGAGGAGTGAACAATTTTCGAGAAGTATAAGTCTTTGTGTTTTTTGTACTTACCTGTTACCATTATGTCTGAACTATCATAACTTCCAACATTATTAACAGTACACCCTCATACGATCGTTATGAAACTAATAAATTTAAACCAAAGAATTATCAATAGAAGAAATGACATATATTTTATTCAACAATGTAGAAAAGAACAACTAACCCATAATTTTGTAAAGGTAAAACTATCAAAAAATTTTAATACATACACAAACATTTTCCAAATTTACAGAAAAAACTACTTAAAGCCATGTTGAACACAAAATACAAAGAACTACATGACTTACAAAAACAAAAAATGAACCTGGACCATCAACTGGCAAGCTGCATTAAACCAGAGATTTACGGACTTATACAATGAAACATAAACCAAATCAACACTAGGAATGACAGAGACAAAAAGATCTGCCACAACAAAAAACTAGAAAAACTAAGATGCAAACAACAGAAAAGACAGCAAAACGACAAACCGTTGACTAACATCATAATTAACAGATCCGACCGACAATTAAACACAGACGAGATACATCTACTTAACAAAGGATTCAACTTTACAATAGCAGCTAGGTACATTCCAACCTTAGAAGTTAAAACATGTTTAGAAGGCCTAGCCAGAAGACTTGTGATACTTTCCACAGAAAACAAAAACAAAAAACAACCAAAAACAACCAACAGAAGGAAGATAACTTAGACAATTTTGTTGACATCCAACAGTCAAACAGTTTGATTTATAATATACTGTTATATACCGTAGTTTGGTTTATTATATGCTGTTATATACCATAGTTTGGTTTATTATATTCTGTTACATACCACAGTTTGGTTTATTATACACTGTTATATACCGTAGTTTGGTTTATTATATACTGTAATATACCAAAGTTTGATTTGTAATATACTGTTATATACCGTAGTTTGGTTTATTATATACTGTTATATACCATAGTTTGGTTTATTATATTCTGTTACATACCACAGTTTGGTTTATTGTATACTGTTATATACCGTAGCTTGATTTATTATATATTGTTATATACCGTAGTTTGGTTTATTATATACTGTTATGTACCGTAGTTTGGTGTATTATATCTGTTACATACAGTAGCTTGGTGTATTATATTTGTTATATACAGTAGCTTGGTGTATTATATCTGTTATATACAGTAGCTTGGTGTATTATATCTGTTATATACAGTAGCTTGGTGTATTATTTCTGTTATATACAGTAGTTTGGTGTATTATTTCTGTTATATACCGTAGTTTGGTTTATTGTATATTGTTATATACCGTAGCTGGGTTATTATATCTGTTATATACCGTTGTTTGGTTTATTATATACTGTGATACACCATAATTTGGTGTATTATATACTGTTACATACCGTAGCTTGGTGTATTATATCTGGTATATACCGTTGTTTGGTTTGTTATATACTGTTATATACCGTAGTTTGGTTTATTACATACTGTAATATACCGAAGTTTGGTTTATGATATACTGTTGTATACCGAGTTTGGTTTATGATATACTGTTATATACCTAGTTTGTTTTATTATATACTGTTATATACCGTAGTTTGCTGTATTATATACTCTTATATACAAAAGCTTGGTGTATTATACCTGTTATATACCGTAGATTGGCTAATTATATACTGTTATATACCGTAGTTTGGTTTATTATATACTGTTATATACCGTAGTTTGGTTTATTATACACTGTTATATACCGTAGTTTGGTTTATTATATACTGTAATATACCAAAGTTTGATTTATAATATACTGTTATGTACCGTAGTTTGGTTTATTATATACTGTTATATACCATAGTTTGGTTTATTATATTCTGTTACATACCACAGTTTGGTTTATTGTATACTGTTATATACCATAGTTTGGTTTATTATACGCTGTTATATACCGTAGATTGGTTTTCATTTACTGTTATATGCCACAGTTTGGTTTTCATTTACTGTTATATACCATAGTTTGGTTTATTATATACTGTTATATACCGTTGTTTGTTGTATTATATCTGTTATATACCGTAGCTTGGTGTATCATATCTGTTATATACAGTAGCTTGGTGTATAATATCTGTTATATACTGTAGCTTTGTTTATTATATATTGTTATATACCGTAGTTTGGTTTATTACATACTGTTAGGTACTGTAGTGTAGTTTATCATATACTGTAATATACCATAGTTTGGTTTATCATATACTGTAATATACCATAGTTTGGTTTATCATATACTGTTATATACCGTAGTTTGGTTTATTATATACTGTTATATACCATATTTTATTATTTTATTATATACTGTTATATACCATAGTTTGGTTTATTATACGCTGTTATATACCGTAGTTTTGTGTATTGTATACTCTTATATACAATAGCTTGGTGTATTATACCTGTTATATACCGTATTTTGGTTAATTATATACTGTTATATGCCATAGTTTGGTTTTCATTTACTGTTATATGCCATAGTTTGGTTTTCATTTACTGTTATATACCATAGTTTGGTTTATTATATACTGTTATATACCGTAGTTTGTTGTATTATATCTGTTATATACTGTAGCTTGGTGTATCATATCTGTTATATACAGTAGCTTGGTGTATAATATCTGTTATATACCGTAGCTTGGTTTATTATATACTGTTATGTACTGTAGTGTGGTTTATCATATACTGTAATATACCATAGTTTGATTTATTATATACTGTTATATACCGTAGATTGGTTTTCATTTACTGTTATATGCCATAGTTTGGTTTTCATTTACTGTTATATGCCATAGTTTGGTTTTCATTTACTGTTATATACCATAGTTTGGTTTATTATATACTGTTATATACCATAATTTGGTTTATTGTATACTGTTATATACCTAGTTTGATTTATTATATACTGTTATATACCATAGCTTGGTTTATTATACGCTGTTATATACCATAGTTTGCTTTATTATATACTGTTATATACGTAGTTTGATTTATTATATACTGTTATATACCTAGTTTGGTTTATTATATACTAATCAGTGATATCGGGAAAACCCACTTGTAGAGAAATATATATGTAAAAACGGCTCGTTTGGGTTGAGAAAATTTTTTACGCAGAGGAGTGAACAATTTTCGAGAAGTATAAGTCTTTGTGTTTTTTGTACTTACCTGTTACCATTATGTCTGAACTATCATAACTTCCAACATTATTAACAGTACACGCTCATACGATCGTTATGAAACTAATAAATTTAAACCAAAGAATTATCAATAGAAGAAATGACATATATTTTATTCAACAATGTAGAAAAGAACAACTAACCCATAATTTTGTAAAGGTAAAACTATCAAAAAATTTTAATACATACACAAACATTTTCCAAATTTACAGAAAAAACTACTTAAAGCCATGTTGAACACAAAATACAAAGAACTACATGACTTACAAAAACAAAAAATGAACCTGGACCATCAACTGGCAAGCTGCATTAAACCAGAGATTTACGGACTTATACAATGAAACATAAACCAAATCAACACTAGAAATGACAGAGACAAAAAGATCTGCCACAACAAAAAACTAGAAAAACTAAGATGCAAACAACAGAAAAGACAGCAAAACGACAAACCGTTGACTAACATCATAATTAACAGATCCGACCGACAATTAAACACAGACGAGATACATCTACTTAACAAAGGATTCAACTTTACAATAGCAGCTAGGTACATTCCAACCTTAGAAGTTAAAACATGTTTAGAAGGCCTAGCCAGAAGACTTGTGATACTTTCCACAGAAAACAAAAACAAAAAACAACCAAAAACAACCAACAGAAGGAAGACAACTTAGACAATTTTGTTGACATCCAACAGTCAATCCTCCCAGGAAAAATTAAAAATTTATATTTCCCAGAAACACCTAAAAACAACATCTTAAACGTTTTTTTCAAAGAATTTTCTCACAAAACCATCAACATAATTTCACAAAACAGAAAGCTAAAAAATAATCTCACAAAAAGAGACATTAATTCCATTAAAACCTAAAACAAGACAAAAACATAAAAATTCTAAAAGCAGATAAAGATAACGCTATAGTCATAATGAATACGAATAAATACATTCGAAAAATGAAGAACATCCTATCAGACACGAACAAATTTAAACCAATACACGCAATTCTAACAAAGACACGTGAAACGCAACTAAACAAATTACTACTACAAATGAAAAAAAAGTCAACACAATTTCACAAACACTTTATTCCTACCTACGTAAAACCGACTCACGCACACCACAAATATACGGCATCCCCAAACCTCATAAGCCAGATTGTCCATTACGACCAATAATGTCCACATATGAATCGTTTAATTACAATCTTGGTAAATACATAGCATGGGCATTCTCCAAATATGTAACATCAGCCAGCTTATTCATCAAAGACTCTTTTAATTTCAAGTCTAATCTTAATCAAATTAATCATAAAGCATTAATGGCCAGTTTCGATGTTATATCCCTCTTTACAGACGTTCCAACCACTGAAGCCTGCATAATAGCCTTAGAACTATATATCCGAGACCCTAACCCATCTATAGATATTCCCAGTAACAAGTTAGCAACCCTCATAGAATTCACCACGATGAAGACAAATTTCATGTTCAACAACCACAACTATATACAAACAAATGGCCTAAGCATGGACAACCCAGTATCACCAATTCTAGCCAATATTTTTATGACACAAGTTAAAACACAAGCAATTAACACAGCATTACATCCACCACTATACTGGTACAGATACGTAGACGACACGATTGCGGGATTCACATCTACAGAACACACACTTAATTTTTTCAATCACATTAACTCTATACATCCCAACATCAACTTCACATGTGAACAAGAAGGAAGCAATTAAATATCATTTCTTAACCTCAAAATTACAAGAACCGATACACAATTTAAAACAGAAATCCACCGAAAAATCACCCATACTGGACTATACATTCCTTGAAACGCAGCTCATGAAACAAAGCAAAATCTCAACATACTAAGAAACCAAATAAACACAGCCAAAAAAACTATGTTCACCAGATAAAATTAACGATGAATTAGACAAAATAAAACAATACTTCATCAACATCAATAAGTTTCCTCCACATACCGTATAAAACATTATACACACACACCTAGATAGAAAGCAAAATCAACCAACAAAAGTAAATATATCTCACGAAACCATATACTGCTGCATACCATATGTTCCCGACATCAGCAGACAAATAACCAACATTTGGCAAAAACTAGTAACAAAATATGACATTCCAGTTAATACCAAATTTATTCAAAAACCAGGCACAAAACTGAGGTCTATACTATGTAAAAACTACACTGACAAACACCACACCAACATTATTTATAAAATACAATGTGATAACTGCCACGACTTCTATATTGGAGAAACAAGTAGAAAAATGGAAACCAGATTTAAAGAACATAAAAAGTCACCTTTACATGTTTTCGAACACTGTAAGTCAAATAAACACAACATAACCATAGAAAACACTCAAATACTAAATAAAGAAACAAACATAAACAAACGCAAAATTAAAGAAGCCTTACTTATACAACAACTTAAGCCCAAAATAAACCAATACAAAGGAACACCTTTATATCTATATTAAAATATAATATAATAAATAATAATAAAAAAATAAATAATATAAAATTGTATATTCAACATCTAAGCCTGCCCTCTACGTTCCGACACTCATTACACAACCCCTTTCAAACATGTGGTCTGCTTCCGGTCAGTTACCTCTCTCTTTCTTTGTAAACCTGACGATGACCGAAGAAGGTCGAAACATTGTTCACTCCTCTACGTAAAAAATTTTCTCAACCCAAACGAGTCGTTTTTTCATATATATTATTATATACTGTTATATACCATAGTTTGGTTTATTACATACTGTTATATACCGTAGTTTGGTTTATTACATACTGTTATATACCGTAGTTTGGTTTATTATATACTGTTATATATCGTAGGTTGCCCGGCATGGCCAAGCATTTTAAGGCGTGCGACACTTAATCTGAGGGTCGCGGGGTCGCATCCCCGTCGCGCCAAACATGCTCGCCCTTTCGGCCGTGGGGGCGTTATAAAGTTACGATCAATCCCACTATTCGTTGGTAAAAGAGTAGCCCAAGAGTTGGCGGTGGGTGGTGATGACTAGCTGCCTTCCCTCTAGTCTTACACTACTACATTAGTGATGGCGAGCACAGACAGCCCTCGAGTAGCTTTGTGCGAAATTCAAAAGACAAACAAACATATATCGTAGTTTGGTTTATTTGTTCTATGCATTCTCATTTTCTGTTCCGTTGTTGCGATCTTAATCAACTTTTGTGTTTGCCAAATGTACCTTGGAATGCTACTTAACACTTGAAATTATATGAACACTTTAAGAATTCATGTTTTAAACTATTTGTGTGAAAAAAACTACATTATGAAAACGATATTAACACGGGCCTATGTGAAACGTAGCTACAAAACATTTACTTCGATCTAAATGCGAAGTTATTTCAAATTTCTTATACCGTCGTTCCCACCGCTTAATTCTAAGGTAATTATTACATTATATCTAAATTAATAAACTAATTATCTTTAAAGATCCCAATAAAACATACTTCCTAAGTATCTTACTCGCGATAATGTAAGTTTTATTTGCATTATCATTAAGATAACAAGAAGGAAACAAACCGCTTCTCATTGCCAGCTTATTGATAATTACGAATTGTGATAAGAAGGCACAATCGTTTGCTTTCTGTCTGCTTTAGTAATAAATACATTATTAACGTGTTTTTGTAGGGTTTTTTTTTTCAGTTATTTAGTTTGCATGCTGTAAGGGCGATGCAGTGCAGGAAGTCGATAAGATTACCTTGTTCAAGTTGCTTTGTTCTGTTTTGTACGTAAAATCTATTATGCCAGCGAGGACATTAAGTTGCATATATCAAACGAGTAAAGCGGATTGACACTAAATATTCTATGCTGGCCGTTACGATGTTGAATACATGTAAAACTTGACTAATGCTGTGAAGTGACAACAGTCACGAGCTTATATGTTAAATTGTACAAGTATGTATGCTTCATTGTTTTCTTTCTTCAACAATAAGGTTTTATTTTTACTGTTTTACAAACATCAAGGAGATTCATTCAAGTTATTTAATACGATAAATACCTCTTTTTGTCTATCTGACATTTGTCGGGAAATCGGTTTTTACCTGAACGTACCACAGAAGATGGTAATTTTTTGTACAACTTTTGAAGAAGATTAAGTGTAATTTAGTACTATGTAACCGTTGCATGAATAGAAACATATATTTTAAGACAAGGGAGAAGAAATTTCAGGAGAAAATTTTATTATCAAGTAGAAACCATTGCATGAGAGTGAATATATTTTATGACCAGCTACACACCAATACATAAGTGTAGATATAATTTAAAACTAAGTAGAAACCGTTACGTGAGAAAAGGTATATTTTTGTAATAGATATAAACCGTTGCACCAGAGTGGGTATGTTTCAGGGCAAACTAGAAACATTTACACAAGAGTAGGTATACTTTGGTACTAGGTATAAAATGTTGTATGAGAGCAGATATATTTTTTTTTTCACTGGGTAGAAACTGTTAGATAGAGTGGATATAGTTTAGGACTATGTAAAAACCGCTGGAGGAAAAATGAATATATTTCGATTTTATCGCACAGTTTGCTGCATTTTTAATCACACCTTGTTGGAGTTGTATTTTTGTAACACCTACTGATGCTGTGGTTACTATATAGTTTACCTATTCCATTCTATTTAATTGTTTTACAGTTATCATTCTGATAAAATATATTATTATAACCTTCGTTCATTTTCCGTTATTTAATGAAATTTTGTTTTTGACATAACCCATTAATATCATTGATTATAAACCTTGCAGGACTCATTGAAATACGTAAAAAAACCTGAGATTGTAAGAATTATTTGCTGATATAAGACGTATTAAAACACTATTATTCTGAAAATGAGTTACAAGTAGTTATAAGTGATATTACGAATATTCTTAGTAAAATGATCTCTGGTGCAATAATATATAAATTTCTTGTTTCTCATAAAATGAATAAACGTTTATCCAATTAGTGCATAATTTTATGTGTGCACAAAAACAACGTAATGTTATATAAGAAATTTATAATTGCTTAGATATAGAAATTTAATACTAGTGTTATAAAATGTTACCACCCTCTCCCAGGGTACTTGTTACACGAGATAAACATATAACGAGCGTTGATCTGGTTTGAACTACATACGACTGGTCTTCTGCCTACACTCTTAAATAAACATTTGGTAAAAGTGGCTATACATCTATACGTATGGCTTATGACATTTCACTTTAGCATGAAGAGTAGGAATCACGAAACTCAAGGGCAGTCTGGCATTTGTGTTACGTACTTAAAATCAATGTCTGTAAGCTGCAATACTCTGAAGGAGATGTTTCCATGGCAACTTTATTACCTGCATTGAATTGACAGGACGAAATGCGTCTCCCAGGAACACTCTTCCCATCCGTGCTTAAACCATTAGATGCATGATATATATAACCGTAGTGTTGATATTTGTAACTCAAAAAGAATATTCATTCAACACATGGACTTAAATGGATTGGCCATAGATTGGTTAGAACAAATAGGCCATTGGTCCCTTAAGACGGATAGATAAAAAATTCTTAAGGACGAATAAGCCATAGATCTCTACAGACGGATAGAGCATATCTCCCTAAGGGTGGATATGACGTAGATTTTCCTAAAGATAAGACGTAACTATTCTAACATGGAGTTGCTGAAAATAGGGAAATGAACCACACAGTAGTATTCGCTTATCTATGTGACTACTCTTAACCATATAGTGAGATTAAATATCAACATAAGGTTCAGTGTCTCTGTGTTTGTGTGTTACGTAACTCCCATCAAACCCTTGGTCGTATGGTCGCACCGATTTCTAAATGATACCAAACAAAGCTTCTTGCTACCTTGCATGACCATGTGCTTATGGCGTTCGACTCGTAACCTGAGGGTCGCTGGTTCGAATTCTCGTCACACTAAACATGCTCGCCCTTTCAGCTGTGAGAGCTTTATAATATGACAGTCAGTCCCAATACTCGTTGTTAAAAGAGTGGCTCAAGTATTGGCGGTGGGTGGTGATGGTTAGGTGTCTTCTCTCTAGTTTTACACTGCTAAATTACGGATGGCTAGCGCAGATAGTCCTCGTCTAGCTATGTGCGAAATTTAAAAAAAACTAACAAAATAAATCCTTTCAGATTTTATTGAATTTTCTTCTAGCAAACTCATTAATTGTATGGTATTGTTTTTGACATCAGTTTTCTTGTCAAATATGTTTTGTTATTGTTATTTATTTTTATAAGGCTACTACAGCCTTCCATTGATGCAAAGATATTTCTAACGCCTTGCAACGCTGAAAATTGGGTTTCGATATCTGCGGTGGACAAAGCAGAACCCATTGTATATCTTTACGCTTAACAATAAACAAACAAAAGTAAGGCCACTACTGGATGGGCGTTATTTTAAGACACCCAGTATATGTTGACAGGACGTAGTTGACAGAAGTGGAGAGTTGTATTAAATCCAACCAAAACACAAGCAATTACCTTCTACAGGAAATTAAAAAAGCAAAGGAAAAATCTAGAAAAAATAAAACTATCTCTCAGAAATACAACCATTAACATGAGCAAAAACATCACATTCCTTGGCATCACTTTCGACACAAAACTAACATGGAAAAAACATGTAAACAATATACACTCATCAATTAGAAAAAGGATTTCACACCTAATGACTCTAACCAGTAGACAATCGAAATGTTCACCAAACGCCATTATCCAAATATACAAGGCTTACATCCGTCCACTAATAGAGTACGGATGTCAAGTAACATACAATATGTCAAATAACACTCTCCAGAAAATCCAAGTTCAACAGAACAGAATACTAAGATCTGCATTCAGTCTACCGTCATTCACGCCAGTAAATTATATACATCAAATTAGCAATTTACCAACACTAAGAGATAGACTAACGGAAATATCACACAAATACTATTTAAAAGCAGAACATAGAAACAAACTAACGGCATCATTATACAAATTAACTAGTGCACCAACAAAATACATTTCACCTTACAACATATTTCAAGAATCACAAATTACACAACAAAGTATCTAAAGAAATAAATTCATGTCAATAATATGTATTCCTTTTTTTTTCTCTCTCTTTTTTTTTTTTTCAGATGTCAGGCACACGACAGGCAAAACTTTCGGCGCCTGTCCTGTGAAAGTGGGTTTTCTCGGGGCACTCCCGTTTCCCCCCACAGCAAAAATTTGGGTATTGCATTTTTAGATCCCAGCCCAGGCAACTTTATTGCCAGACCCTGAGTCGGGTCGTTTGAATTGAATTCATGTTCATATTTGCTTGACTTCTTCCTTTCGGGAAGGGACCTGGCCATTCTCTCCGTTGCTGCCTTTGCCTCCGCCCAAGATAACATTTAGAGTGACATCCTCCACCCCCCCCCAAAAAAAAAAAAGAAAAAGAAAAAAAGCCAAAAATTATTTAATAAATAAATAATAAAACTAAGCCTAATAACAATTCACGAAAGGGGACGAAGAGGAACCACAACGTTCCTGAACACCCCAGTTGGAGAGAGAACTCTTCTGATTTCTCTCTCTCTAAACTAAACCCCTGCCACGTTAGTTTGCGTTTGCGTTGACAGGACGTAATCATGGCACGTGCCTCTTGTCTTAAACGGTCGTTTTATGTGAAAAGGTCGATTTTTACTACCTTCTTCTAGCTTAATGGCAGAGATACAGTTCAATAATATCACAAAATATTCCATTTGATATCTGATGATGAATTTTAACTCATTAGGAAAGTAGAAAGAGACAAATTACTAAATACACTGACTCGTGTGACTGTGTTCAGAGACTCGTGTGTGGATTAGAAGAAAAAGTATTATACAGTATTTCAAACAAACGTACAGAAACTATTAAATTTATTCATGACGAGAAACCCAACTGAAATAAAAATATATCTCAGAATGGCTGGTATGGGTATTAACACTTTTAATGACAAAGAGATAACAACGTTTTGACATTCCTAGACCCGGCACGGCCAAGTGGGTTAAGGCGTTCGACTCGTAATCTGAAGTTCGCGGGTTCGAATTCCCGTCCCACCAAACATGCTCACCTTCAGCCTTGTAAGCGTTATAATGTGAGGGTCAATCTCACTATTCATTGGTTATAAAGTAGCCCAAGAATTAGCAGTGTGTGATGACTAGTTGCCTTCCCTCTAGTCTTACACCGCTACATTAGGGACGGGTAGCGCAGATAGCCGTCTTGTAGCTATGCGCGAAATTAAAATAAAACACAACCGACCTTGCAAGATCATCTTCAGTGTTCTCTTCTTATCATTAAAAGTGCTGATATCCATACCAGCCGTTCTGAAATACATTTTTTCATTTAATATAGTTTCCTTTTCAAAATTTCCTCTGCTTTTCTTCACGACAAATAATAGGTATAGAAGTGTGTTTTTATTATAGCAAAGCCACATTGGGCTATCTGCTAAGCCTACCGAGAGGAATCGAACCCCTGATTTTAGCGTTTTAAATCCAGAGACTTACCGCTCTCCTAGGGGGGGGTAATAGGTATAGAGATATAACATCGTAACCCATAAAACTACTAGAAATTCTATGGATGGATGTAATATATATTTATCATTTTACCATTAGGTAAAGACTAAACCAACTGTTTTTATGTATTGATTGGCAGTAAGAACAAAAAACATTTTATTGACAAAAAGTCTCCTATACGTCAGGAAAAATTTCGCACTGATTAGAGGATTAACTCCTTAAAGACAAAACAAAAAATTGTCAAGCTAGCTTGGCCTCGTTCTAACAATCTCTTTTATCGAAAAAGGATAAAATGTTTGGCAATAAACAAGCGTATTTTTCCACATCAAATTTAATTTGTTTTCACTTAGAGTTCAACAATAAAAAAATCATATCTTTGATTAATGATAGCTATTACGTTATAGCTTAGCTATATAGCTAAGTCGTCTATATCACTCAGGCTGTAAAGTTTGTTGTTTTTTTTTGTAATTTTATATATTTAGGTTCTTCTAAATTTCTACTCATATATATGGTTATCATTGTTTAACAAAAAATTTGTTTTCCACATCCAGGAAGATCAATAATTCAATTTATAAATGTATGTGTAAATAATAAAGAACTTTGATTAGGATATTCAATCTCTTCCACTTCAACGTATTATTTAATCTTTATCATTTATTTAACTGTGTGTCTGGTATAAATAGATCATCAGTGAAGAAGATAAAAAGTTTATTATTAAAACGAACAACTGAGGAACTAAACAAATAAATAAGAAGAATGAAGTACACGTCTTAGATAAAGAAAAGTATGAAGAGTTAGTAACAGAACTTCAGAAACTCGAATCTCAAGTGTTTCCTCTTGAAGAAGTTGGAAAGACGAGAAGAGAAATGAAAACAATAGAAGATGCAATTCATAATATTACAAAGCGATAATACGAATCTCAGTAGGAATCAACAGCTATCAAATAACTAAAAACATATAGGATTAAATATTTCATTTTTAAAACAGCAAGAAGTTGTATTGCTATCCGAATTAATTAGTAAACCTAGTAATATCCAGGAACTTATTGGAAAAGCAGAAAGAATGAATACATCTTTGGGTTTTAAAAAAGCTACAAAAATACAAAACCTAAAATAAGAAGTAAATAGATATCCAGAAAGAATAGAATATTTCGAAAGAATTAAGAAACAATAAGCCATATGAACTTATATGTTGAAAAATTAAAGGCCTAAGATATATGTCTAAAGTTATGAAAATAACCAATAAATAAGGATTATTGAATGAATTAGAGAAACTATCTAGTACGTTAACAGCAGGAAAGATTATAAAGAGATACATAATCAGTTCGTTAATTTATTATAAACATTACGTAAAGACGGAAAAATAACAAATAATGAAATTGAAGAATATTACATAACATGTTTAATATCTGATAATTAAGTTAAATTAAAGTGTGTGTATATTTAAGTGATAGTCAAAAAGAAAAATTGAAATCACCATACAAAAAGGAAGAAATCGATTCACTTCAAATGGATAAATCTGAAAACTTAATAGTCAAAGGTTTTTACAAAAATACAAATTAAGTGGATAAATGATGGGAAGAGATTATAATATCAAAACACAGTTAAAACAGATTGAAAACTTTTACTATTCTTTAATCCTTATAGTAATAGCAGTTGGTAAAGATATATTACAACTGATGCAGTTGGAGGATTGGTGCTTAGGGTTCAAAAAAGCTAATTGATAAACTGTGTGGATATGAATTATTTAAAGAGTATGGTTGAAAAAATGAAAATGGAGCAATTCAAAATTGGTTAGTACCGAACTGAGTAATAAAGATATATACAAAGGAAATAATGAAAAACGAAAAGGCTTTAGAAGCATCTACTGTATTGACCTATTACCCTAAAAGATAAAATCATTTGAAACTGGAATTAATAACATAAATAAAAGAATATGACCTGGTACTCATTGGGTTTGTTATTAAGTTATCTAAAATATAATTTCGTTGACTGTTTCTGCCTTTACTAAAAATTAAGATAAATAATGTACAATTTTCTAAAGATACAATGTCAAATAAAATGAACAATATTTAAGATCAAGTGAAAGAAAAATTAGGTACAATTCAAGCTTTCTATAAAAAATATACTAAAGTTTGGATATAATTATATAACATTTATAAAAGAAATAAATCCCGGTCGTAGTCTTTACAAACTTCTGTATACAATTACTCAAACATCGAATGATTTCAACTAGAATTATGTTTTAAAATGACAGGAAAAATAAATTTAAGTTCTGGAGTTAGGGATCATTGAAATACCTTTACAATAGAATTTTGAAATACCATCGA
This sequence comes from Tachypleus tridentatus, assembly GCF_004210375.1. Classification (NCBI taxonomy): domain Eukaryota; kingdom Metazoa; phylum Arthropoda; class Merostomata; order Xiphosura; family Limulidae; genus Tachypleus; species Tachypleus tridentatus. The sequence goes on along the minus strand of NC_134826.1, from coordinate 61,999,197 downwards.
TGTAAAAACGGAAATTATTATTTAGCATTACAATTTATATCAATATGGGTATCATGGAACAGTAATGATAAAAAAATGTAATAATAATACTTTCAAATGTAATGATGGAAATGGTAATTATACTTCACGAGAGATAAATTATTTTAGTTAAATTATTTAATGTTAATGATCCTGCTATAATAACTGACGTTCAATTTGTAACTTCGAAGATTATAATCAAGTGAATTCCAAGTTATCAGACTTGAAGGAAAGCTGTGCGAAATATTAGGATTTGAACCAAACTTATTATTATCAACAACAGAGAAGAAAATATATATTTCATTTTTACCGTGTATGAGCTAGTAGGACACCTGACGGCGACAAAGCTAGTTTCTTACTTTTTATACTAATAAAATATACAGCAAAAATCTCTATAGGTTTAGATGACATTCATATTTATTGTGACGTTACCGAAGAAATATTGTACGGTAATAAGTTTAACTGTAATTTACATCCACTTACTTAATCCCTCTAAACCAACAGGAAGTTTAAAAAAAAATTGAAAACAAATCCAATATATCTAGATGTTAATAGAAAAAAATATTTATGGAATAATAATACAGAGTACAGATAAAAAACACCATCCAAATGAATTAAACAAATATCGATGTATGTTACTTTTAAGTAATAATCAACTAATTAGAAATTACCTATGAAAGCTCGAAGTATTATGGAAATGATATTTTTATTGGTTTTTAATCAAACAAATAAAATATAGTATTCTTGACTTTTAGATAGAAAAGCAAGAAATATAATTCCGATATATTCACAGAAATTAAACTGAATAATATACTAAAGAAAAGAATTAATTCATTTTATATTAGATATGAAACAAGTTTCTCAATCGAAACAGGCAATGTAACATTATTCAATATTCAAAAAGCTAAACTGCGTACTGTCCCTATTTTTCCCTCGTGTGTAAAAGCGGTAATAAAGTGTGTACCATTCGATCATTTCAGTATACTGAAACTTATAAATTGAGGAAACTAAACTCTGTCACTAAACTAACAACTTAGTTTGAAGGCAGCTGAATGAATTCATCATCTACACAAGCCCACCGCCAACTCTTCTGGCTACCAAGAGGGAAGGCAGCTAATCATCATCGCCCACCGCCAACTCTTGGGCTACCCTTTTACCAACGAATAGTGGGATTGACCGTCATATTATAACGTCACTACTGCTGAAAGAGCAAGCATGTTTTGGTGTAACGGGGATTCGAACCCGCATCACTCAGATTACGAGTCAAGCACTCTGACTACCTGAAATTTTTACCCACTATGGAAATAAGTTGAAAACTCATATTTTTGAATTTGGGGTTTGATATTAACTTGCCTGAATGTTTTGTAACAAGCTTTAGGCTTTTCAGTTGTGTTTGAAAGGGGCCCTAGTTTTTAACCTTTTGAATTCTAATTATTTTCAGTCTTATAAATTTATATCATACGTTGATATTGCAGATATCAAAGATCCTATTTTAGGAAGTTGTGTGTTAGAGGGACCACTTATATTTTGACTTCTTTCGACAGATTGAAGGTAAACCCAAATAGTGCAGAAACCTCATCCCCTCCAGCTGGCTCAGAACGCTCCCTAGTGGTACAACGGTATGTCTACAGATCACAGATAGCACATTGTGTAATTTTGTGCTTAATTTCAAAACAAACAAGCAAACTGACGCAGAAACCCCATGCCCTTTACCTGGCGGAGAACCATCATACATCCTAAATGGGGAGGCAAAACTTAAGGATAGGGCAATAAAAAAAATAATTGCCATTTTTTTCTATGTTTTGGATCACGATTTTAAGCTATTGTTAATAATTTTTGGTTATTTTTGATGGTGTTTATTTTAATTTTAGAAAAAAAATTTTTTTACTTATAGAAGAGTTACAGAGGACCAGTTGCGCAGTTCACCGAGGGGGAAATCGAACCCATAAATTTAGTGTTGTAAATCCGTAGACTTTCCGTTGTACTAGCGTGGGACAGTTAATTAACTGACCTTTAAGAGACTCAGAAACATTACACAATACATTACTAATATAACGTAAGAACTTACCAAAATATTTTACACTTCAAATAAAAAATAAACATTACGCTTTAAAATGGCATTCAAGGTAATATTGATTTTGATATCGTATTTTACATAATGTTAGAAGAACTATGTGCCAAATCTTTAAATATACATCTTTTATATAAATTCTAAACATATCTAACCCATAGTTAAGGAAATCAAAGCATTCTTATTTCAGTATGTGCACTGGAATAATAACTTTTGCTCAAAATATTTGTCGATTAATTTTTTCTAATCATGATGTTCTTGGAGGATATTTTCTTTAGAAACTGCACGGCACCACCAACTATAACAACAATAAAACGAAATAAAGAAGTCCAGACATTCACGAAGGTCAATGTTGATTTATTTGCCTGTGAAAGGAAGAGATTTCAAAGAAATATATTGATTGTAAAGGCTTTCCGAATAGCCAGACACAGCTAAACCCATCGCTACAGCGAAACGAACGTCCAAGGCTTGAGTGCTAGTGAAAAATTATGTGTCTAGTCTTAACTGCCACTCAGAAGTAATTGTCACTGAAGAACATTGAAGTGTTCTGTAATATTGTCGTACCTGTCAAGAAATGTCGAGGTCGTTCAGAAATATATATATGTACCATATGTGTCAAATTCTAATTATTTCTTTATATAGATTATACGTCCCAGCACTAAATGGAGTATTTACAAACTGGAATTAGCTTTTACGTAATCGTGCGCAATTATTTTGTATTTTCAATCTCAACGGCATCATATACACGATTCAGTCATAGGTATCCATAATTTAGAATTGCTGACCACAGGAAGGATAACCAGCCAGCAGTACCTATGGCTTATATGAAATATCGGGTCTGACTGTTACAGTTTTAATGCCTTCGCAGATACAAATATAGAGCTTATTCAATTGCACAAAGCGCGCCAAATCTTGGACCTTCCAATACGCAGTCAAATACGTCAGCTACTAGGGCCCGTATGCCATCACAAAATCCATATAGAGCAAAATTACAATTTGGATTCTATGCTGTTTATAGTTTTACATTTAACGCTATCGGGCTCCGTCATCTGCGGTAGGCAAAGAATTCACTAGATAACTGAGGGAAACGAGCTATCATTATTTTTTTCTTAGCTCAAATAATCTTTCGAGTATTCGAGAAAAAAATTGAAGAAATCGTTTAATTAAACAAGTGAACTATGCGAATGAAATCAGAAGAACGAAATTCACTTACAGATTATTTTGTTACGTTATATTATGTTTGTCATTTCAAAGCGCGTTGTTGCGTGTACCGCTAGGTAGCGTCTTACTTGCTGTCAGCGATTCTGTGTTTTCCAAATGCGCATACGAGCACCCCTGTTTTAAATTCATAAGAACGTTAATTTTAAACACATTTTTAGGCTCTGACAGCAACAACTACAATATTATAAAAAATAATTCACTATGTATGCATAATATATTTACAGCGGTTTTCTCTGCTTTACTCGGATAATCACAATAGAACATGCAAATTGTGTTTAATTCTGAATATAAAAATACGCAGTATGAAAGGTAATATATTATGTTTTGTAATATTCATGACTGATATTGTAAATGTAAATTAAAAATGAGAAGGACTTCTGTGTTGGTTTTTATCAAAGAACTATCTAAAAATATATTCTGAAACTAAGATTTCATATTTTCGTTTTTTGGTTGATTGATTGTTCATTGTATATTGCTGAGCACACAAATAAACAATGGGCTATCTGTGCTGTGCCAGTCACAGGTATCGAAACCTCGTTTTTAGTGTTGTAAGCCAGGGCACTTGTTGCTAAAACACTGGGGCGCTGACGCATCAGCCTAGCCTACGTTTTCAGTTCAGAAACTTTGCACAGTTAACCAAACGTAATAATTGGAACTCAAAAATTACCCATGCGAATTTCGATCTGAAATCCTTAAAATTGTAGTAGTGGGCTTTACGAAATGTTTTACACTCATTTTATTTTAAGGTCAAGATAACTTTTTTTCACTAGAACTTCCACGGCTGGTGCATAACATTGGTCAAGCCAATTTGACTTTAAGTTTACCCATGACGTCATGTGGAGGTCAGGCACCTTCTTGTCTGGTTCTCTTTCAGGAAAGATACAACGCTTCTCAGTTAGAGCACTGAATTATTATTGTTGGGTTTATTCACGATCTTCACTGTCCCTGAGTCAACTTATTAACAAGCAACAATAACTGTTTTCTTGTGCCAGAAATTCGAGGAAACTGGGAACAACAGACATATTTGTTTCAAATATTTTACTGATATATTTAGAGATTCTATAAAGATTTTCAGTATATTTTATTACATATACATAGATCGTTTTCAAGAATAACAGTTACTTTCATTCGAACTTATTCATATATTTGGATAGTGCTTCTATATCTTTAACTTTTACACGAGAACACTTAAATTTCTTACTTTCGACTGCCAGTAATAGATTTATGTATATTTGTGTAGTTTTAACCTTTAACTCCTCACGTTCTCTTGTAGGCTTCACTTAAATTTTCATTTGTGAAGGAGGCATTTGGCTTTCTCCTGTAACTTGATTTGGTAGTTCTTTAAGCTTACCACTGGGAAACCGTGTATACATTCGCTCCATACAATAATGAAACACAGGTTTTTATTTAGAATATTAATTATTATTGTTGTGGTGAAATCCGATTTGGAACTTGGATTTCGCAGAGTCTAGAAAGAAGGTTAACTCTGTTACATTTTGGTTTGGAGCCACTGTTTTTAGTGATTATTTTAAATACTAACCTGAGTTACAGGGGTAAGAACATACACTACCAACAATTGGTTGTTTAATAAAGTATCTACTGTTCTTCCTCGGGACACAAACATGCCATGTATTGTATGATGGTACGTTATTGCTTATATTGTAAACTATAAAAAAGTTTCATTAAATGCTTGTTTGTTTTTGTTTTGAATTTCGCGCAAAGCTACTCGAGGGCTATCTGCGCTAGCCGTCCCTAATTTAGCAGTGTAAGACTAGAGAAAAAGCAGATAGTCATCACAACCCACCGTCAACCCTTGGGATACTTTTTCACCAATGAATAGTGGGATTGACCGTCACATTATAACCCCCCCCCCCCCACACGGCTGAAAGGGAGAGCATGATTGGGGCGACGGGGATTCGGAACCGTGACCCTCAGATTACGAGTCGAGTACCTTAACCACCTGACCATGCCGGCCTTTATTTATTTGTTCCCTGTACAAAGACTGTTTGATTATTTGTGACCCAACTTTTACACCTATCACAAATACACCCGTGTGTGATATCTACGAAACTCTTGTTTTCGAGGACCAGAATTTTTCTGCTGAGTGAAAATTATAAAAATACTATAAAAGTTAATTTCTTCCATACACATATATTTTTCGAATGTCAGAATATAAATTTACTACCTAGTCTCTGTTTGTGTTTGTCTAACACTGACGTATATTTTACTGAAAGTAGAAAAAAACTACCAAAATAATGAACATAATCTATAAAACAGCATTTGTTTTACTTATATTTATACCAAGTGCTATGATGATAGGTAAATAAATAGGTATGCACACACTTAAACTATTAGCGCAAATAGTCCTCGAGTAGCTTTGTGCGAAATTCAAAACAAACAAAGAAACAAATTTAAAATATTATTGTAATTTGAGTACGATAATAATAAACGTTCTTTTGGAAACGGTGAGTTCTGGCATTACAAATAGCATTGTTAGCTTCTTTTGCGGTTAGAGTAAAGAATCTGTTTTTGGTTTTTTTAGTCAGCGATATTCATTGTAAACTCTTGTTCTTTTTTTTTCTTTTTTGTCTTATAAAGCAATGTTCATGACCAGAAGGTTAGGGCGCTTGACCCGTAACATCAGAGTCGCGGGTTTGAATCCCCGTCCCACCAAATATGCTCGCTTTTTAAGCTGTGTGGGCGTTAAAACGTGACAATCAATCCCACTATCCGTTAATAATAGAGTAGCTCAATGGTTGCCCGTAACTGGTGATGATTAGTTGTGCTTCCTCTAGTCTTACACTGCTAAATTAAGGACGGTTAGCGCAGATAGCCCTCGTATAGCTTTATGCGAAATTTAAAAAAACAAACAAACAATGTAATGCCTCTAATTAATGCAGTTCGTGTATCTGCGCTGTTGAACAAATCAAGGTGGTAACATTACATCTAATTAACAAACAAAGCAAGCATGATTTCAATAGTCACCTCAGAATATTAACACGTAAGTACAAAGCAAGTTTCCACCAACAGTATGTTTGACCTTAGACAGTTATTTGTAATTTTAAAAAGTATCAAGATATGTATTGTTAATGAAGGAAAAATTACACAAATGGTAATGTTAGATAATGTTTCTCTTCATTCTTTCCTTTGTTAATTAAATCCCTAACGATCTTATTAGATGCTAATTGCATATCATGCTGTATGGAAGGAAACAACTGAGTAATTTAAATGATTAGTTTGTCTTTATATCCAAATCCATAATTCTATATTTACAAATGTGGAAATGTTGCCTCATTTCAGTTTTTTTTTCCTTATCGCCCATCTCGGACAAAATTCCTTAATCAAAATAACCATTCTACAACGTCTGATAGTTTCCTGTGACTCAAAAAAAAACCCAAAAAAAACAGAAACGTTAATAGTGCCAGTTACACTTAATTTAGGGATGAAAGTCTATAAAGACGTGGAGATATGCCCTATTTAAAGGAATTTTTCTACCCCTTCTTAGGAGAAAACTTTGAAAACAAAATAGCCTATATACATCGTTGCATAGTTTCTAGTTAATATGCGAAAGATCAACTGATAATATTTATCGTAAAATTCAATTTTGTTGCGCCATCTATTGAGTATAATAATCATAGCAAAATTTAGAAACGTGTTTGTTTCAATTGTGTTACGTCGATTTTTAGATCGCTTCCTGTGACGTCATTATGCTTTTTTAAAAGAGTTCCTTAAAATTTAAGAATGACTTCTGTTAAAAGCTGGGTTAAATAAGTATTCTAATTTACAAACTTTACTTTTCATATTACTTCTCAGTTACTAAAATAACAATATGAATAACAGTCTTTGTTTTCTAACCTACCCTTTTCTCATACATTTTTCTCTCTTTTAGTTTAAAGGGGGAGGTTCGCCATGGCCAAGTGTGTTAAGGCATCCGATTCGTAATCTGAGGGTCCTGGGTTCGAATCGCGGTCGCACCAACCATGCTCGCTCTTTCAACTGTAGGAGCGTTATAATGTTACAGTCAATCCCACTATTTGTTGGTAAAAGCATAGACCAAGAGCCGGCGATTGCTAGTAATAACTATCTGCCATCCCTCTACTCTTACACTGCTCAATTAGGGACGGCTAGCAAAGATAGCCCGCGAATAGTTCTGCGCGAAGTTCAAAAAACAAACTCTCTTTTCTTTTTTTTTACTTAATATGAGTATGATACAGTCCAAAACGTTATATAACTCCAGCTATATTTATATATGTATACAGTTATCAAATCTGAAGTGACACTCAAGTCAAGTTTTAGCTGATATAATTTATGGATAAGTTTGGATTGTTTTTGTTTGTTCTGAATTTCGAACAAAACTACACGAGGTCTATCTGCGCTAGCCTTCCCTAATTTAGCAGTGGAAACGCAGCTAGTTATCACCACCCACCGCTAATTCTTTGGATACTTATTTACCAATGAAAAGCTGGACTGACCGTACATTATAACGCTCCAACGGTTGAAGGGGCGAGCATGTTTGGTGGGACGGGAATTCGAACCCGCGACCACTCAAATTACGATTCCAGCTCCCTTACTACCTAGCCATACCGGGCCTGGATTATTTTTAGTGGCTGATAATAGTTACAGAATTATTATTATTGTTATTATTTTTTACTTTTTTTCAGAGACTTATTTCACACGTAAAGTACTTTGGGAAGGATAGAATCTGAATCTGACTTATTCTAGAAAATAAATCTTCAATTTCACCAACAGTGTTGTGAGATAATACACAGTCGTTAGACATTTATCATGACTCTGTTTAACAAAGTAAACTGGTAATGAACTGATGAAATAGTTAAATAAAAACAGATTCATTCAAAATTAATTAGGTTAAAATGAGCTAATGTAAATGGATAAGTTCGTCAAGTTTCGCCTTCTAGTGATTTTAATCACTAGTAAAATGTAAAAATCAAAGCCAGTTTATGATTTTGTGTTTCAACGTTTATGCTACACAGCCCTTACTATTTGTGTCCTTAGCTGTAAATTAACACAGACAAATTTATTGTACACAGGTAACGGTAAACGTGAGAGTTCTGGACAAAGCTACATAACACAACAGGCGCTCACCACTGGTATCTGGACCCGAATTTTGGGATTATAAATCCACAAACTTACCAGTAAGCCACGGGAGGCAAGTGAAAGTAAATAAAAAATATAGTAATATGTCAACCACATTAAACGTTTGTTTCTTTTGAATTTCTCTCGAAGTTCCACAAGTGCTATCTTTGCTTGCCGTCCCTAATTTTGTTGCATATGACAAGAGGGTAGGCAGCTAGTCATCACCACCCATTGCCAATTCTTAAAAGCACTTTTACTTATGAATAATGGGATTAACCGTAACTTAATAACACCCCAACGGGTGTCAGGGAGACATGTTTGGTGTGACGGAGATTCTAACTCGCGACCCTTATATTACGAATCGAGCTCCCTAACCACCTGGCCATGCCGGGCCAAAACACTGCACCTGCCGTATCAAATATCAACAAGGTCTTTCGCCTAACACCAGGATTCTTCGCACTGACTGGTATTAATGGTCTAGGTGTTATTTATATTATCATAGTTCCCACAACTATCACAGTGAAATGTAATTATTATCACTTTTATCTCAATTACTTGAAATTAGGATTAACGAAACTATATTATTTCCTTATTTTAATGCCAAGTATTTATTACTGGTTTTACTTTATTTAACTTTGTTATCATTCAGAAAACTGGCGAATCATCAAACTAGTCTTCTTAACCATGGGACTGGTCAAGCAACCATGGACTCAACAGGAGAAAGTAACATTTGGAATTCTTAGAACTTATGAGTGAAAGCAAAGACGAATTCTTACTAATATAAAATAACAGTAGCACAAACATAGTTTTGTATAATGGTTGTCTACTCCCCGTCACATCTCTGAGGCAGCGAAGTACCCGTGACATGTATAATTTATAACCAAAAACACCTTAAGAATGGTATATATTAATGTAAAAGCAGTTAAAAAGAAATAAGTACAAGGTGAACCAATAATACATAGAAATGTAAAGTACTGACAAGTGTTAACTCAATAGACTGCACTCTGATTTGAAGGATTAAATTTATATTTCTTTTAATGTTTTTCAATGATTATTACCTACACCTATAATTTAGCACGTCGGTAAACTATGGTCTAGCTTATATCCAGTCCTGTAATATAGGTCACTTGGGAATAATTGTGGTTGCGTTATAAAAGTGACTTTCAAATCCTACTATTCAGTTAGAGTAGCCCAAGAATTGGCGGGAGGTGCTGTATTCTAGCTACTTTCCCTCTAGTTATAAGTTCAAAATTAGAGAAAGCAATTAGCACTCGTATACCCACAAGAAACTATCAAAAAAATTACTTTTTGCCTCATAATGAAGTGAGGCTCAAACCTGATCGCAAATATATTACAGTATCACGTGGTGTAACAATCCAACAAGGCTTAGAAAAATGAATATATGTATTGTTTGTTATACTTACGATTATGCTCTTACATAACAGATATTGTGCGATGGTTCATCAAGGCCGCATTGCAGTTAGTAATAAACATTCATAAAACCCATACTATGACCAAAAGAAAACTCCAATTCTCAACAGTACCAACTCTTATCGGCTCAGGAAGGTTGATGACCATGTTATCCTGTGGATCTATGTTATTGATGGTCGTGTTATCCTATGAAACTATGAGGTTGATGATCATGGTCATTTGTCCAATTCACACAAGTATGTTGAGAACTCCTGTAGGTTTTGAAAGGTTTTTCAACTATTTTGTAAAATACTTCCATGTTCCATCATTTATTTAAACGGAAAACTTCAGATATGCAGGTGTGTTACACTGAAACTACTTTATTTACCTTTATAGTGTTTTATTAGGCTAAGCATGAGATAAAAATCGACGAACAGGCAAATAACGCGTTCTTGGAACGAAAAGTTTTAAAATTAATTCTTTTAATCTACTCATATGAAATATTTTTATATAAGTTATTTATTGAATTAGATTTGAGAAGAACTAAACCTCGGTTTCTAAGGAAAGATTGTATCTGAATTTTCAATGGAGACCGCGTGTATTTCAGTACATGAAAGTTGGTGTATTTAGTTCGATTAAACCTAGATTTGTATGAAAGTTGGTGTATTTTGTTCGATTAAACCTAGATTTCTATGAAAGACTTGTTCTACTAAGTAGGATTACGACTACATTTCCCAGTAAGACTTCTTGTATTTATTAGAATTAAAATTAGATTTCTAAGTGAGACTTGGTGTGTTTAATAACATTATAACTAAAGTTTAAATCAAAAATTGGTGTATTTAATTTGATTACAAGTAATAAATCATTTTTGCGAAAAATAAGAATAATGTAGGGATAACCACGCCAGAAAGTAGAGAACAAGATACGGCTGAATACACAAAACCTATAAAAAAATCTTTACATAACTAGCCAGTAAGTACTGAGTCAGTTTTACAAGCTCGTGGTTATTAGCCACTGTAAGATTGTATAGCACTATTCAGCTTAAATACCTTTATACAAACCTGAATTCGTACAAATGACAGGGATCCAACATTTAATAGTAAATAAAAGTTGTTCTTGGTAAGATCTGACTGTTTATGTTGTGATTTATGTATTCATCTTTACCTTATGATATTGCTATTCATATTTGACTGTTTATATTGTGATTTATGTATTCATCTTTACCTTATGATACTGCTATCCATATCTGCCTGTTTATGTTGTAATTTATGTATTCATCTTTACCTTATGATATTGCTATCCATATCTGACTGTTTATGTTGTGATTTATGTATTCATCTTTACCTTATGATATTGCTATCCATATCTGACTGTTTATATTGTGATTTATGTATTCATCTTTACCTTATGATATTGCTATCCATATCTGACTGTTTATGTTGTGATTTATGTATTCATCTTTACCTTATGATATTGCTATCCATATCTGACTGTTTATATTGTGATTTATGTATTCATCTTTACCTTATGATATTGCTATCCATATCTGACTGTTTATATTGTGATTTATGTATTCATCTTTACCTTATGATATTGCTATCCATATCTGACTGTTTATGTTGTGATTTATGTATTCATCTTTACCTTATGATATTGCTATCCATATCTGACTGTTTATATTGTGATTTATGTATTCATCTTTACCTTATGATATTGCTATCCATATCTGACTGTTTATATTGTGATTTATGTATTCATCTTTACCTTATGATATTGCTATCCATATCTGACTGTTTATATTGTGATTTAAGTATTCATCTTTACCTTATGATATTGCTATCCATATCTGACTGTTTATATTGTGATTTATGTATTCATCTTTACCTTATGATATTGCTATCCATATCTGACTGTTTATGTTGTGATTTATGTATTCATCTTTACCTTATGATATTGCTATCCATATCTGACTGTTTATCATCACCTTATGATATTGCTATCCATGACTGTTTATATTGTGATTTATGTATTCATCTTTACCTTATGATATTGCTATCCATATCTGACTGTTTATATTGTGATTTATGTATTCATCTTTACCTTATGATATTGCTATCCATATCTGCTATCCATATCTGACTGTTTATGTTGTGATTTATGTATTCATCTTTACCTTATGATATTGCTATCCATATCTGACTGTTTATATTGTGATTTATGTATTCATCTTTACCTTATGATATTGCTATCCATATCTGACTGTTTATATTGTGATTTATGTATTCATCTTTACCTTATGATATTGCTATCCATATCTGACTGTTTATATTGTGATTTATGTATTCATCTTTATCTTATGATATTGCTATTCATATCTGACTGTTTATGTTGTGATTTATGTATTCATCTTTACCTTATGATATTGCTATCTTCACATCATACATAACTTTGACACTTTTTTATTAATTGATCCCCATCTTTGTTTTTTTTTTAAAAAAAGCTTCATTGAAATAAGTTTATAAGTGAATATTTGTTTTATGATATGCTTTCAATATCATATCAATTTTGTCAGTTTTTCATTGATTTTGTACAACGGCCTCAGATACTGATATTATAGCATTATAATCTACAATAGATTATTAGTCATCACTGGTCATAACCTTGATTTTATGGGACATAAAATTTGTTTTGAATTTCGTACAAAGTTACATGGAGGCTATCTGCGCTAGCCGTCCCTAATTTATCAGTGTAAGACTAAAGGGAAGGCACCTAGTCATCACCACCCACCGCCAACTCGTAGGCTACTCTTTTACTAACGAATAGTGGGATTGACTGTTACATTATAACGCCCCCACGTCTGAAATGGTGAGTTGGTGCGATGGGGATTCGAATCTGCGACCTTCAGATTACGAGTCGCGTGCTTTAACCACCTGGTCATGTCGGGAGTTACAGTAAGGAAAGAACATATAAATAATGCATAACTGTATCATACCTATATTCATGTTTGCATTCTTTTTGACACTATGATCCCTACATCATTTTATATTTACAAAATGTTCTTTATTACTTGCTTTGTGACGTGTGTTTTTTTTTTCTGATTGAAAGCTGGAGTATTCTGCGAATGCATTTAAATAATTTAACATTTTATGTATTGCATTTTTAAACTACTTCAATTCACACAAAATATCGAGGTTGACTCCCTGAAGACACCGACTATATACGTTATAAAGCAGTGACTGTCCTACATATTACAGTAACCTAATATTTGCATATATTTGCCTGTTTCATTCTGTATTTAAACTTATTAAAGAAACACCATATACATGTAAGAAAGCTAACTTCAAGGGGTAACGATACCGTCGTTTGCATTATAATTATGATTTTCTTTTAGCGTATACTAAACACTACCGTACTTATTGATAACTCGTTCTCAAGTGATCATAAAATTCTTTTATATCGTACTAAAACCAAAGTGAAAGGATTTCTTGACTAGCATGAGAAAAGAAAAAAAAGAAAGATGAACACTTTGGCTCTTTCGCCAGTTCCCAGTTTTCCAATTTATCAACACTTTTCAATGATATTGAGAGTTTCACAAATTGTGAAACATTAGATAACAGTAATTAGGTGTTCAGATAAGGCTATAACTCAACTTTATCAGTTATTTGTAATCATTATAGTGTAATAAATTTGAGTGCGACAGCCCTTTTTTCTCAATCCGTCCCTAACATATCAAGTATTACGGTGTTTAATGATACTTAGATTTTGAAATGAGACTTGGTCTATTAGTTCGATTATAATTCCACCAACTCTCTATTGGTAAAAACACAGTTTCTGTTAAAAGCAACTGGAAGCTATATGACTATTATAAATTACAATGAATATAAACAATACTTCAAATATCTATTGAGTTGTTTGTTGTTTTAAAATACAACTTAGAAACAATAAAATTATCAAAATATTTTAGCCTCAAGTATGTAACAGTCTAAACTTAAAATATGAAATATGAGGCGATTCGTTTATAAATTCACAGCCAAAGAACGTTTTATTGTTTCTTGTTTAACTACATGTAATACCTTCTTAACAACAAATTACGAATATTCAAACTTTTCCGATATAATACGGTAGATGGCCCAGGCTCTTATTACATAACGTGGAACTCTATTTATCACAAAAATCATGAAACGAATTAACATTTGATAACAATGTACTTTCTAATGACTCTCGTTAGAATAATACGCTGTTGGTTGTACAGAGAGGCGCATCTAACAAAGCGACGTAACAGAAAACACCAGAGAATGTTGTGGTAAACTTTGCTGATTTTATAGAGATACAATCAATGTGACAAAAAGACTACAGGAAGTGCTGAGAAACATTGTTGGATGTAAGTATAGACAGGTACAACAAAATAACACACTGCTTGTCGTATTACACGATACAGCAAAAATGTAACGTTACAACAAAGATCATATCATGTGCTATTGAAATTTGCTGGTTGTATAGATGTGCAAGGCAAAATAAAACATTGCCGACTGTATACACACATATAGTAAACAATGTAACGTTACAACAAAGATCATATCATGTGCTTTTGAAATTTGCTGGTTGTATAGAAGTGCAAGGCAAAATAAAACACTGCCGACTGTATACACACATATAGTAAACAATGTAACGTTACAACAAAGATCATATCATGTGCTTTTGAAATTTGCTGGTTGTATAGATGTGCAAGGCAAAATAAAACACTGCCGACTGTATACACACATATAGTAAACAAAGTAACGTGACAACAAAGGTGAAAAGGTGTGCGAGTAATTGGTTCTGGTTGTACAGGAGACGCAAATAATATGCTCTTGTTTGTACAGAGATACAACCAACAAAGAAATGTGACAAGGGACAGAACAGCGTGCTGGGAAATGCCAGTGGAGTACGCACCATGAGATGACCACGAACATTGACGTGCGTGGACAGAACAGTTATATATAGTCACAATATTTACATTCAGTCACTTCTTGAGTATTATTTCTCTTTTAGTTTTGCTTTTATTTTAAATGTATTTTGTAAAACAACATTATGAGAGTCAGATTCATCCTCAGTACCAAATTACTTGTCTTCACTATTCAATGAACTAGATTTAGAGAGAGAGAGAGACATTACGAAAGCCTATAGAACTCCAGCTTAATAAGATGTTTAATAAGATTTTATTAAATCCTAATTCTGTGCAGCTTACACTAGTTTAGACCTCGTGCGTGACAAAAACACACAATCTTTTACAAATGAGCCCCATTTTATTCACAAAAGATCAATGTTTATTGTCACTGCTAAAAGGTCTTCCTTATTATTCACAGAATTAATAAAATCGTTTGAAACACTGGAATCACCGTTAAAACACATAACAAAGTTTGAAACATCTAAAAACTAGAGAACTCATCTTAATAAACAAGAAAAACTCACGTTCGTCCTACTTTGAGGTTTAACGCATGAATGATGGTGTAGTAAACCTTTAGATATGACATTTTAATTTCTCACACGATTTCTGTCGATTCAGCGATTTGAACAGCGACAACTACAAACCTGAATCATTTATTCGAGCTAAAAGGAATGAAATATTTAGTCAAATCACTCACATGTGTCTTTTTTTTCTATAGAAATGTTGAAGAGTTTGAACGATAAAGTTTTGTTTACTATTTCGAGGTATTTATGTCTAAGCATTCAAGTCATGCGAACCTGACAAATAACGCATTAGACATATTCAAGACAAAACAAGCGAGACAAAGTTGGGCTTAAAATGAATATCTTCCTTAAAGGTTAGTACAAGTATCCAAGGATTTAACGAAACCTCACTCGTATCTCATAGATCTTGTCAACAGCAAGACGAATCTTTGCTGGATTTTCATCTGTTGGATTCCAATAGGGAAGACTTGAAGGATGACATACTTTGAGTGACCATTGATATTAGTAAATAAGTAACAATAGTTTCTGTTTGAATATCATGACATTAAACTCTATAATGTCTGCCATGAAATGAGCCCCTTTTTAGTTGAATTGAAAGAGAATCTACATTCCGATAGAACGTCATAGCGTTAGGACGAAAGCGTTTTATAAGGAAATCTTTGACGAACAGGATGTATCATAAAACCTCCGCTGTTTCTTTAATTTTACAGAGGAACACATCAGGGGTTGAAAACAGTGTTTTGATATTCACTCTTCGCATCCACTAATCTTACTTTCACACATATCTTTCTTCGGAAGCACATGTTTCGCACGTTTTCCTTGTTTACAAAGAAGCAAAACTGTCGTGATCACTCTCTGTTTGAGTTTTGGAGGGCGTGGTCTGGACTGTCAGTTTCACTTGTTCCGCTGAACTGCCTAAACAAAGAATACAACGAAGAAAGACAAAAGATGAGCAAATTCTAAATAAAATTAATAAATAATATTTGAAACAACATGAACAATGCCAATCAATAATCATCAAACTATTATGGTGAAAAACTATTATTATAAAGTTAATGAATTTTAACACAATGGGTTTAATAAACTACCAGTCCAGAGGACAATAACATATATAGTGCAGTGAAGATAAAACCAATTCACAAAAAGGTAAGTATTACTACGGCCCGGCATGGCCAGGTAGATTAAGACGTGCAACTCCTAATCTGAGGATCGCGGGTTCGCATCCACGTCGCCGTGGGGCGTTATAATGTAACGGTCAGTCCCACTATTCGTTGGTAAAAAAGTAGCCCAAGAGTTGGCGGTGGGTGGTGATGACTAGCTGTCTTCCTTTTAGTCTTACACTGCTAAATTAGGGATCGCTAGCACAGATAGCCCTCGAATAGCTTTGCGCGAAATTCAAAAAAAACAAACCGGTATTGCTACAATAGTTACCATTGTTGGCCTGGCTGTTTTAGATTATTTGGTATACAAAATAATGGAAAGTCCACGTAGCAATAGTAAAAATATTTTTTTATTCAATATCCACATTCATGTTAACCACAATTCACAGATAGATTCTCTAACTTCGCCGACAAACCACTTCTAACAAAAATTACACTTAATTGCTTATTTCTTGCTTCTGTCTTTCTGCAGACACACAAATTCAATATTTCTAGAACCAAACAAATTAGCAGGTCAGCTGTCTAAATCATGCATTTTTTATCCATTAACTGATTCGCTAATTCAATCTAGATTAACTCGCTTTTTACGTGTTGTCTGAAGTTTCAAGAAAACTTTAGTTTATTAAGAGCATCCCCATTACGTTTTATTTCCTTCGGGCTGATTAACAGCATCAGTTGCTGAAAAGGATTAAGTTAAAAACGTAATCTACAACAGTTCACATGCATGTTGAAACCTGAAAACAAACGATAACATGTGCATAATTTAAGTATAATGTTTATATATTTATACTTAAAGAGTCAAACAAACTAAAATCAACAAACTAGACATGTAATATATGATATTTAAAGGAACAAAATATTTGGGCTTGCTTTGTTCATATGAATATGCATATATTTATGAACAAAGAATAGTATGGGAGAAACAACAATTTCATTTTCATTCATATAACAGAAAAAATACTGTTTATACTAATACTACTTAAAGAATAATTTATATAAATATTATTTAAAACAAAATTTAGAGTAACAGTGTGTAAAATATAAGACATATGTTAATATAAGCTAAGTTTTGTACTAATCTAACCTCTATAATAAGATGTGCAGCGTTATAATCTAAACAAGACGGAATTGCCATCAATAGCTCCGGCTATAATAAGCTCTTAATTTGATCCAAGAGATGGCGCCATAAGCGAAATATTTGTACTTTGTAGTTTGAAAACAAACTCAGAGCAACAGTTACGACAGAAAGTGTTCGTACACCTGCGTCGTGAGTAGTTTTTTCCTTATAATTTAAAAAGTATCACAATTAGGTTAATGAAAGTACAGTATAATATAAATATTATACTAACACCCATCTACATAAATTTTTATGTAAACTGAACCACAAATAAACTGTTTATAAACAATTAACCAAACATAGGAGGGCCAGAAAGAGTTCGTGCGTCTACTTTAATGGTCAGTTGTATAGTCTTTTAGGTGAATTACTTGGCGCAATCTCTCCTCATAGCCTCCATGATAGTTTGACAGTACTCGACTGGTATTTTCTTCCATTCTTCTTTACAGAAGGCCTCCAACTCTTGCAAGTCTTTTGGATGACGCTGATAAACCCTGATCTTCAACTCATGCCAAACGTTTTCAATTGGGTTGAGATCGGGTGACTGCGATGGCCACTCCATAAAACTTATATGGTTCTTCTGCAACCAGGATTGCACATATTTCGATGTGTGCTTAGGGTCATTGTCGTGCTAGAAGATTCAACGACGCCCAAGCCGCAAGTTCCGAGCATTATTCTTGATATAAGTACCTAATATATCACGTACTCTTCTTTTTTCATGATTCCGTTGACGCGGTGAAGGCTGCCTACACCAGAAGAGCTGAAGAAACCCCACAGCATGCTCGAGCCACCTCCGTGTTTAACTGTAGGGACGGTGTTCTTTGGAAGATTTCGTTCCCTCTTCTTACGGAAAATATTGCGAACATCACTGTGGCCGAAAAGCTCGATTTTAGTCTTGTCTGACCAAACAATACTCTTCCAATAGGTAAAGGGTTTATCTGCATGCTTTCTTGCTCACCACAATCGTGCTTCTAACTGAACAGGCTTTAAATATGGAGTTCTACGAGGACGGCATGTTTTGAACCCAGTAGAGCGTAACATGTTCGTAACTGTAAAAGTGATTATTTCAATCCCACTTTCCCTTACCAGTTTCTGTATGTCATTATGTGTTAAACGAGAGTTCCTACTACCGTCTCTGAGAACCTTCCTCTTGGTTCTCTCTAGAATTCAGGTGGGGCGTCCGGGACAAGGAAGGTTAGCAGTTGATCCTGTAAGCTTAAACTTGGCAATTATGCTTTGAACAGTAGATTTCGGTCCATTATGTTGTGTAGCAATACCGGAAAGAGACATACAAGACTTGTATTTAGAATAATTCGGTTTTTTAAATCACTGGACAGTTGTTTCCTGTTCGCCATGATGACCAAGCAGATAATGACGGATACGGCGCTAAATTGCCGGAAGTAAATTTTTTGCTGGCTAAATTCCAATAATTATGAACCCAGTGGCTAGTTCTGGAATGGTATAATGTAGTTTATTCGCAAAACTAAACAAAATTTTTACGGGAATATCAGTTTTTTCACACGTTCTGAACTGTACGAACACTTTCTGCTCCTCCTATGTTTGGTTATTTATTTATAAACAGTGCATTTGTTGTTCAATTTACATAAGAACTTTTATAGATGTGTGTTAGTATAACATTTATAATATACTCTACTTTCATTATCCTAATCGTGATACTTTTTAAGTTATAAGTAAAAACCTACTCGGGACGCAGGGGTACGAACACTTTCTGTCGTAACTATATTCTATGAGCCGCTATGTCGCGACAAAAATGTGGTTAATAGTAATATAATCTGAATAATAAAGGTTGTTTTAACATAATCTAAAGAATAAGATTTATTCTAAGACAACCCAAAGAAGAAAGTGGGTACTAAGGAATGCGATGCATACTAATACAACCTTAAGAATGAGATTTATGAGAAGATTAACAAAACATTTCAAAGGTAGAAATGGGAAACTCTTCACTGTTTGAAAAATGAGATTCTTACCATGATTTGTTGTACCACATGTGCTACTCGTCGGAGCTTTTTTATAAGTAGCACTGTTCATTGTTAACTTACGTACATTTTTATCAGGGTGAAATACAATTATGTAGATCTTGGGCGAAAACAGACAAAACAACGCCACAAAGGCGCTTAACGAAATCGATACGCAGAGTGTGGTAATTTGAACCTGAAAAAAAAAGGAAACAACATCAGTTGTAAAGACATGGAGCGACATCTATGGTAACATAAAAGAAGATAATTAAATAACTGGAGAAACCTGTAGTTTAGCCTCTAAAACAACGTAAAAAAAACAACAACAGCTTTTCGAGGTACATTGGTAAATTAACAGTTTTATATCACATAGCAATCTTTTTTATCACTTAATTTTTGAAGTAACTTATAGAAACAATTGATTCCACAAACGATGAATAGACATTTCTCTTCCTTTTCTCTTCAATGACTTCCACTGATCATTGGATCCAGTTTACTTACATGCTTTAAAAAAAAATAAAAAAATTTGTATTTCGAAATTGTATACAGAGCTGGTTTATTTTATTACAAATTAGTTTTTGTTTGTTTCGACCCACACAGTTGTCTTACCTTTGGACATAATATATGCACATTATGACTAAAAACGAAAAGCAATATGGCGTACAAAAGAATCCTAACAGTTTAATAATCACCACAGGAAGTAAAACAGATTAAACTTATATTTTGTCTCGTTTTCCTTCTTTACATCTTTCAATTACTTCGGTTGTCTCCTTCTTTAACTAACAAAACTCCAGTGAAAGATGAACAGAAATCAAATAAGAAAACTTAGTTAACGAGATACATTTTAGCTGTTATATGTCGCGATTGGTTTTACCTGACATCTTAACGTAGTTTAAATCTAAGAAATATATACTTGAAACCTGAGTTTCAGCAACTTTTATTTAAGCACCTCGAAACGGACCAGCCGATAATGACATTGAGATAAATTCATAAAGACATACCAAGCAAACTGCAAAATTATTTTGAAGATCCCTACTAAGCACTTATGATTTGAAATTATTTTTCGTTATCAAGTAGCATTAGCAAAACAAAATTACAGATACAGAGTTTTTATAAGTAGCTTTTAAAAACTAATAATTGTAATTATGGATCTTTCCCTGCTATCATTAGCTCATAACTAAACAGTAAGATGTAATATTTAAAGCATTATGTGGTTTGCATAAAAAATGTTTATTTCAAGGTTTCATAAAGAAGTGAAATGAATTTCGGTAAATCTTTCGTTACTGCTCAGTAAGCCCCCGCCAGTAGAGTGCTAAATCTACAGAGTTACAACGCTAAAATCAGAGGTTCGATTCCCCTCGGTGGGCTCAGCAAATAGCCCGCTGTGGCTTTGCTGTAAGAAAACACACACACACACAGCTCAGTATTTCTCACTGGTAGTTCAACCGCTACATCTTGGAGCAGTAATTTTCAAACGTGAACCGCTAGGGAAGTTAGCACCTGAACTGTTAATAGTTATAGTAACAATATATAAACCTGAACCGCTAGGGAAGTTAGCACCTGAACTGTTAATAGTTATAGTAACAATATATAAACCTGAACCGATAGACATTACAGCAGTAACTTATAAATGTGAAACACTAACAGTTAGAACAGTGATATATAAACATGAAGCACTAATAGTTAGAGTGGTGATATATATAATACCTGAGAAGTGAGTGAACGTGAACCACTATACCGCTAAAATCGCAGTAACATACAAGCACAAACGTTATAAATATATTTCTCAAGAATTTGAAATCGCTCATCTAATTAGTAATTTTTAAATCATATTTCTATATAAACTTGTGCGTAATACTTACCATTATATTAGACAGCCAGAAGTTGAAACTGCTACGAATCTTAGATATAAAATTCTAAAGATTAATGGCTGTGGTTAGCTTCAGAATGATTTGAGAGCTAATTAAAAACGATAGCTAATATAATGTCCATACTGCGTACAGAATTAACTAAGTTTATCATTATTATGTAATATTCACGTTTTAATAAACACCTTAGAGTTTCGGGAGGAAAAAAAAAACATTTAAAACTCATTTCAGTATTTATCATTAACTGTTGATCAAAACAAGCTAGATATATGGATCATAACTGAAGGTTAACACAGTAATTATTATGGGTAACTATATATAACTTAAAGTTTAACGTATACAAAGTCATAAAATAAAAACTCGTAATGATTAGAATACATTCATTCGTTAATTAAATACCCTTATTATATACGTTATTTTCGGCCTTAATACCAGTAGCACCTAGGTTAATCCTAAATCCTATTATCAAGGTAACATACAAAACGATCCTCTTCTATCCAGCACATGGTACACTACAGATGCAATTTTAAATAGTAGTATATTCCAACATGTAAATTATATCTATCTTTATTTAGGTTTAAGAGATTCTAGGTAACTTTACTGTAAATTTACGTTAGTTTTGAATTTCATTCAACAATATATGATAAGGAAGGACCGCAGATCTAGTTAAACGATAAAACGAAAATTTTCGGTGTTTATTCTTTTGTTTCTTCTTAAACATAAAAGTACACATTGGGCTATCTGTGCTCTGCCCACCGCGGTTATTAAAGTTAGTTTACAGAGGTATAAGCCCAATGAGGTTATAACCATGAGGGATTGGGCAAATTTTTACGGATATATGTTGATATATGTTATGAAAAGAAAAAAAAAATGTAAGTGTTAAACATTTTAACGCACGCTGTTAAAGAAACCAACAATAAAGACAACAGATGATTTTTATTGTAGAACAAAATACAACTTTTACAGAAAGGAAACATATTTTAAAAGATATTTTCCTTACACTAAAAACTGTGACTTGTAATAAAATAATATTTATAATTAGTAAGTAACTTCAAAACGAAAATATATCTTTACTTATAAAACACGTAATAGAAAACAGAATAACGTCTAAAAATCATAAGCCAGAGATGAAGATTACTTGAAGGAATACTGTATTACAAAGCTGTTGTGTTTTTATATGGGTGTTAATGAAACGGCGTTTAATTAGTCTGTTGGTGAAAACAAGAAAACCGCATTGTGTTGAGGGATGGCCTCAAAACGTATGAGAGAAGAAATCCGAAACTGATCATGTGGTGTTCCATCGTAATGATAAACACTTTTGTGTTTCGTACTTGCAATAGTTGCATAACGTTAAGTTAAATTTGGACAAATGTGTTGGGGAAAAGAGATTCAAAACCAAATAAGAAAACATATAAGCATTTAATGAATTTTTTCACAGTTTCCCAATTTCAGTCATGCATTCAGTAAATCTTACGTTTCGTTTCCAACAAACAAATTATTCTTGCTGTAAAAATCGTATATCGACTAGAAACTATCTTGATATAATGTACCCATTGCTCAATAGATAACGCTTTATATAATTTCTGGCAGAATCCTCTATATCCTTACGTTGAGCACCAATAGAAAGCAGAGAAGCGGGAAATGCTTTACTTAGTGGTGTGAGTGATTAACGAACGTGTTATATGGTTATATTTTTTATATCTGTTCTTAACCACTAATGTTATACTTAAAGCTCTTTGTCTATTTTGTGACAGGAGGTTGTCAGAACAAATTTGACGGCTCTCAAGGTCAAGATGTAAGTTGTAAGACGTACAACTACACAGCTCCAGTTATATGTAAGACTTATTTACTATTGATGTTATAATGATATACACTGGGAGCAAAGGAAATGGCAGGTTTCTTCTTGTTAGTTCACAATAGTCAAGTTTTTATAACCGGTTAAAGCTAAACCAAGGCTATCTGCGCTAACCGTTCCTAATTTAGCAGCGTAAGGTTACAGAAAGGGCAGCTAGTTACCCTCACCCATTGCCAGCTCTTTGGTTACTCTTTTGACAACGAATAATGGGATTGACTGTCACATTATAACGCCTCCACGGCTAAAAAGTCGAGCATGTTTGGTGTGACAGGGATTCGAACTTGTAACTCTCGGATTACGAGTCGAGTGCCTTAACCATCTGTCCATGGCGGGCTCCAGTAGAGTTGGAAACCAAAGTGAACACACACTTCGAACGTCAATAACAAACTTTTTCCCCCCATTTTCCAATAAGATTAATAACGTATTTCACCTTTCTTTGTTAAACCACAGCATATTACTATCGTGATCCAGATTGTGAATCTGAAAGTTCTAGTTCTTATCCCGTTTCTGCAAAAACACGCTTCACACTTTGAGGACATTGGTGTGTTATAAGAGAAAAGCCAAGGGTTGGCGGTTGGCGCTGCCGACTAGCTCACAATTAGAAACGGTTCCTCTCGTATAAACCTTGTGTAACTTTGTGCAAAAAGTCTACAACACGTATGTTTAAAATGCCTTATTGTGTTTCGTTCTATAACACTTTTTATGTCTTCAGTATCTATTGTCTGGTAACATTTTTGTAATCGAATACATCAAAATGATCTAGCCTGACACGATACTTAAAGCATTCAAAATAAAACGAAGATAAATCACAGTACTAACAGTTGTTTGTTCTCTACATGGTTATTCTAAAACTTCATATTTTTCCCTTGAATAACCAATAGGGCAACTCTCTTTGGATCACCATGTGTTGCTATTCAGGAACTTAATATTGCAGAATTATTAATGGTGAAAGATAACTGAGGTTATAGCAACTGAGATAGATGGCGTCTGTGTTTGTGTTACATTCACTTATACGACTCCAATACTTTTTAGACTAAGAAAGAAATGTGCAATTTGATAATGACCCATAGGCCATCATATTGTAATTTTTCGGGACGGGAAAATGTATACATATATATTTAATTAAACTTTCCTTACGTGTACATCTATTATTATAACCTCGACAATAATGTTTTGGAATATATACATTTTTCGAAGGCTGAATTTTGATGTAATTTACTTCCTTGACATAGAGTGCTACATATATTACAGTTAAAAAACAACGTAATACATTAGAAGAAGAAGTATGCCTTAAAAAATAATGTTGAATGGGCAATAATGTTTAGGATTTATAGTTCTTAAGATGGCGCCAAACCAGAACCAGAAGTTAAAATTGATACTGTTCCGTATTCTTCACTAATCAATTAAGACTTCTTAAATGTATCATTAATCTCTCCCCATAGAAATAATGTAAAATAAACTGTTACTGAAGTCATATTTGTTCATTGGAATTTTCTAGAATTCTTAGACTCATTCGAAAGCAGAAAAAAATTGAACTTCCAGTTGATATCTTAAATATAGATTGAGAAATAAAAATAATATATTATTACCAGTATTGTTTCTACCAACTAGGATATTTGTTTTGTATTTTGCAGATCTCTGAAAGTACGTAAAGCCTTTTTGTATAATGTTTGCTATCATCGACTTAGTTGAGCTGATGAAAAGTGATATAAGCGAAAGCATTGTCAGTAATTCATACGAGGACATATGTTTCGTATTATAAAGTCTAAAGTATTTAAGTACTTTAGACACAAATTTTGTGATAAAACTCGTGTTAACTGCATACGTCCTCTTCAACATTCTACTTAATTTCTCTATTAAGGATTCAAAATCAGAGTTGTGTAAAAACATAATTTCACATCTGTATTCCTTCTCCCACGGGTCATTATCTAAGAAGACTTTTGTTCAAGAAGAACTCGTTAGCTGAACCAAACGGAAAGAATCTTTATAATGCTATTTATGGTTGTAATTTTGTACATTAAAAGTTACGGTTTAAACACCACAAGCTGATGAATCTTTAGAAACTATTAGGTCTGAAAAGTATAAATTTTCAAAAGTACAGGGTGTTCGGAAAGTCACTGTGCAGTTTTGTAATCATATTGTATTCAGTCGATTTCAAGCCAGCAACTGATAGCGGTGTTTAGAAACAAAATAAGAAGGATCCAAGCCTGTAATGATGCCAACGGGGGTCACTTTCAACATTGTTTATAATTGTCATTCATATTTACCTCCTGTATTCTATATTGAAACATTTCTGTTAATAAATATAAAAGTACACAGTGACTTTCCGAACACCCTGTATTATCTAAATGTTTAGTTTCAGCACTTGAGTTTTTTCGTGTATGTCTTACAAAATTAAATTTTAATATTATATCATAGGAAAATAACACAAAACTACATTAGGTGGCTGAAAATAACCCAGAACTACGTTTGGTGGCTCCTGTTCGGGAGACCTTCATCCATTAGAAGTAATGTGAAAACAAAAGGTTATATTTCACACAGGTTTCTTAATTTATAAAAAGAAATCACGTGAAAACCTACAACAAAACAAATCTAAAATCACGTGAGGAATCAGTTCAAGCTTAATAAAGTAAGTTACCAATGAACTGTCAAATTTATAAACATATAAATAAAAGTTTTTAGGCCTAAGTCTTGTCTAAACCGAAGTCTCAATACTGAAATTTGTTTTATGTACAAGTGTGAATGGAACGATTAATATAGATATAAGAGAAAGTCTTTATATTTTTTGAGAATATTAATGTTGTCTTCTCTGATGAGGATTTTTACCTTGGAAAAAAAATCAAAAGAATGACTTTACGTTACAATGAGTATAAATTACTATATAAAGAAATACCACTAAGTAAACAGTTCCCTAGTGAAACAGCGGTAAGTCTACGGAGGTCGTTTCCTCTCGGCGGACTCAGCAGTTAACCCAATGTGGCTGTGCTCTAAAACAAACAAACTGAACAAACAAATAAGAGGTAAGAATATTATTAAGCAATTCAGATAGAAAAAATCTCTCGGTAGGGTACAGTGAAAGAGGGATTTCTCTTGTGATTATCAGTAAAGTACAGTGAAAGGTATTTTCTTTAGTGATTCTTGTAGGGTACAGTAAAAGGAACTTTCTTTGATGATTCTCGACAGGGTGCAATGAAAGTGACTTTCTTTGGTGATTCTCGACAGGGTGCAATGAAATGGGATTTATTTGGTGATTCTCAGTAAGGTACAGTGATTCCTGTTATTCTGCTATAGCAACTGGTGACATATTTACGTATTCGAAAATCATGCAACATGAAAAAATAATCCAGAAGTCAATAGAAGCTGAATTTTTCCTCATCATGGAGGTGCAGAGTGTGATATTCACTCCATTTATAGTGTTGTTACCGTAGTTTACCTATTGTTGCAGAAGTATACACGTGGCTTCGTATACAGATAACTTTCGGTGCAGTAACAGTGAAGAAGTATACAAGTGTGTTTAGTGAGGGGCAAATCTGGTGTCAGAGAAAGAGTTATGGGTAAGTGTGGGGAGATAAGACGGTATATGTAAACCAAATAAAGTAATTTGGAAATAATAACACTTTAAAGTAACTAATAAACAAAGAAATAAATCATTTAAAAAGCAGACTGTAGTGTGATCGTAGGACTAAAATTAAATATGTGGTACATGCATAATATTAAAATGGACGTGAAAAAAATGGAAGAGAAAAAGGCTGGTAAAAATGGATGCACAAATCTTATTGTGCTTCTGAAAGAACGAATTATTGTTCATCAATATATATTAATGTGGTATTGGATATGTTTATAAGACCCTCAGTAGATTCATTCGTACCATGATTGTTCTAACGTACTGCCAGGATTTTGATGAGTACGTTGACCATTAAATCATAGAAATTTTGACCCAATTCCCTAGGAACTCCTTCGATAATGTTGAAGGATAATGTAGCTGTAAAAAAAATTCTTTAAAATCGAAGACGTTTAGCCAGTACAATAACTGACGAAATCTTTCATTTTCTGTTAAATAAAGTTGGTTTTTATTTTTAGAGGAAAAGGGTGAAGATGGAGTTATTGTGAACGATAAAAACTTGTTATTGTTTCTCTATTACAGACAAACTTTGAACTCTGAACTTCTAAATATGTTCTTTTGTTAGTGTAAGTACCTTGCACGTGATTCAACTAACTACGATCCAATGTCAACAGTTCAATGTGAAACCAAAAGACGCACTATATAGAGAGAGTATTGTAAGTTCATAAGTTAATATCTTGTATTATGCTGACTTGAGAACAACAAATTAGATACTCTCCATATGTAAACCACATTTATTTTTATTTTAATTATTACTCAAGATAATTTATCATAAAAGTTACTACATCATCAAGTCCAATGACTTTTCTCTGTCCAGTATGAGATTAAATTGAACATCATCAAATGTTTTCTGATGGATGAGCCATGGATACGCTATACTGTACTCAAAGCCTTTGATACATATACCTTACACTCTCTAACACAAGGCTTACTTTACAGAACACATCAACCTATGCGAGAAGGAAATATGTTAGAAGACCTCGAAGATTACTGATCTATAGTTGTGCGTGCTTTTGTTAAACATTTCGCGTAAATATTTCATACGGTATTTACTTTTATTGACTTATGAACTCGTACGTTTATTTTATCTGAAATGTAAAAGAGAACCTCTGCACTGAAATGAATAATTACAACTTTGCTGTGTTATAACAAGGAAAACGAAACTTACAAATAAGCGTACGTTCATTAATCATCAGACAGTAATTGTCTGAAATGTATAACAATATTTTCAGAGATAATATACATGTTAAAAACATTTTTGTTGGTTTTTGGACCATTAATTTAATATATAATTTCAATTTTAGTTTAATAAAGGTGGTAGTAGCTAATCCTGAAATTGTAAGGAGAAACTGATATAAGAAACATACTCTTGGAGGTTTAAACAACATATGAGAATCAAGACTAACCGACAGTTAAACTAGATAGATCAGTAACGTATTTATAGTGAATGTGATGTGTTTTTTGACAAAAAAACTAGTAAATTGTATGATGCAGACAGAACACATATAGTTACAATCTTAAACACTTTACATCAAACAAATTATGTAGAACATATTTATATGGGTAAGTTTTACCCGCTTCTAACAAAATGTTGGAAGAAGTTGGAAATCTGACAAAGTAAATTATTACTTAGTTAATTCTGAATCTGGTTTAACAGTGTTTAAATAACGTGTTGAGAATACAATAATGAACAAACCTGGTTTAACAGTGTTTAAATAGCGTGTTGAGACTAGAATAACGAACAAACCTGGTTTAACAGTGTTTAAATAACGTGTTGAGACTAGAATAATGAACAAACCTGGTTTAACAGTGTTTAAATAGCGTGTTGAGACTAGAATAACGAATAAACCTGGTTTAACAGTGTTTAATGAGCGTGTTGAGACTAGAATAACGAACAAACCTGGTTTAACAGTGTTTAAATAACGTGTTGAGGCTAGAATGATGAACAAATCTAGTTTGTCAGTGTTTAAATAGCGTATTAAGACTAGAATAATGAACAAATACGATTTAACAGTGTTTAAACAACGTATTGAGACTAGAATAATGAACAGACCTGGTTTAACAGTGTCTACACAGCCTGTTGAAACTAGAATAATGAACTAATCTGGTTTAACAGTGTCTAATTAGCCTGTTAAAACTAGAATAATGAACAAATCTGGTTTAGCAGAGTCTAACTAGCCTGTTAAATCTAGAATAATGAACAAATCTGGTTTAGCAGTATCTAATTAGCTTGTTAAAACTAGAATAATGAATTAGCATGATTCAGTACTGTATAAATAACCTATTAAAGTCGGATAAGTTGGTTGAAAAATAATACATGTTTTTTTTTCAGCTGAAATAAGTTTTACAATGAGCCCATTAATAATTTAAATAAAACAATGGTGAATAAATAGTTGCTCAATATGTTGCACCATTAAAATGAAACTTTACACTGTAATGTTACAGTGTATCATTTTATATTTAGTAATTTATAAGGTATCACATGATACAGATTGTAACTCAATTTTCAAATAAGAAAAAACTTTTCAGAGAATGTGTTGCTCAGTGAACATGATCATGAATGAAGAGCATAAAAATACAATTAGAAGTCTATGTTCGCGTCCCACTGTCATAAAGAAACGCGAAATACACATAAACACTAGTAATGTTCATACATTGGTAATATTTATAATCATCGTAGCCAGTAAATTGTACGATATAGTTGCAAATTTCTCTTCCCACACATTTTTTGACGTGTGTAAAAAAATGCTTTGAGTTGATTTCAGTATAAACATGATTGAGTCAGTGTAAATAGTGAGAGTAGCTCCAGTTCAAATCAAAACACTCAAATAATTAAGCATTCATGAGGTTGCATCTGGTTTAATGTCATAAAATACTCAAATATTTGAATATTCTTGACATGCAACTGGTTTAACGTCGTTGTTTTGCATTAGACAAATATGTTCTCTATTTACAGTTTAATTTAATTTTTGTTAAGCACAAAGCTGCACCAGATTTTTAACAACTGAAAGAGGGGGGTCATTTAACCATGACTGTATTCTCAGGACGTTTCGACCTTCTTTGTCATCCTGAAGATGACGTCGCTTTGTACTTTATTTTAATTAAAGTTTTAATACCCATACTAGCCGTCTTGAGAATACATTTTTACTTCAAGTGGGTTTCTCGTCATCACGAATTAACAATGACTGTTAAAAGAATAATGTTCCATAATTCGTCATTAGAGGGCGCCACTAACAGTTGGCTAGGAATAGATATACACATTGACAGGAACCATCTTGTTTAGTTTAAATTTAAACGGACTTACAGCATATTTTCTTGCTAGTTGCCAATAATGTACCTATAAAAGTATAATACAATTCCACATTTGAATAGGTTTAAAAACATATCTTATTAATTACACAGCTATGCATAAATGACGAAAATACTTAACCTTTCTTTGATAGATTGTTTAAGCAGAGTCTTCGTGATGAAACTTTGTAGAACAGACGGCAACTGCCTGTTGTGGAGACATAAGTGTAGAGGACGACGTTTCGAAAGTATTATGTCCATTCTACAAAGTTTCATCAATTCACTTTTCATTAGAATGTCCATTTGCGCCATCATAACAAGCCAGATCAGGAAATCAAAGGTCATGATTCATTTCATCAATCTACTTGGTCAAGAATCATTTGAGTACTTTTATGTTACTGATCGGTCATTTCTTGGAGCCAAGGTGTTCGCGTTAAGGTTTATATTTGCTGACAGATAGTATAAGTTAATACATTCACTATAGATTTCTCCTTAGTGCAAAGCCGATTCGTCATTGCTTGTCTTCTTAGTATAATTATTGAATAAAGTTTGCTCTTAAATCATTTTTAAAATTTCATTTTCACAGGCTATTTTAGGAAATATGTCAGTAACAATAAATAACTGAAACATATTTACTTACAGAAACAATCTACATTATAATTTCCTCCATTGATTTAAAGGCAACTGTGAAAGTTTATAATAGTAAAAATGGGCAGAACACAGATAGCCCATTCTGTAGCTTTATATTTAACAAAAAAAAAAGCGTTTTACTATAAGGCTTAATAATTTAGACTTGGTTTCATGAGTTGTCCGTTAGTGAAAATTATTTCATTGAATATTGTTGTTTTCATGTTATATTCCAAGCATTCTTTTACGATTAGCATTGCACATTTGTAACCACTTCATTCTAATTTGCTTTTCAACATTTATTCGTGCCTTAACATCAGAACAAATAGTAACTAAGACGTACTAGCTTAATACAATGTCAAGAAACAAAAGATTTTCAGTAGTACTTTAGTACTCGTATAATTTGACGATTCGAGACTACAATTTGTTGAAATTTGTCACAATTAGTTTGAGACCATGAAAACGCATGTAATTTTTGTATCTTATTAAAACAAGCGAATCTTATACCTCATTCAAAATCGCCCTAAGCTTTAAGGAAACATTTAATGCACTCAGAAACTACTGCATGTGCATTTAGAAAATATACTACAGTAGATTTTGTACACCTATAAGCACATATAAAATGTTTCTGTCAGAATATCTAACAAATAAATACATATTGTGCCCTTTCGCGCAGAAAGGAACATACACTTAGGTGCCCTTTAACAGTACATAAGAACATTATCAAAGTATTTCTCAACCAATCAGATAGAAGAAAATACATTTTCTAGTTTAGTCGCAGAGGAAGAACCGAGTCTTTTGATAAATAAAATACGTTATTTTTTGTTCCGAAAGGAGGACTGAAGGAATCCTCTCTTCTTGTGCTGTGATTTTGTTTGTTGAATTGTGAAGGCAAAAAACTAAACCTATTTTCAGAACATGTTAGGAGACAGGATAAAACTTCGCTAGCTCATCCAAGTATATCGTTTAAATTTTTCTACTATTAAATCAAAGATAGGAAGTAAGATTTATTTACTTTGAACTTTTTAATGTTCAGTTTTGAAATTTTATATCTAAACCAATTACGTATATATATAACAGTTTTTTAACTCTTAAAGATAAGACAATGTAAAAGCAGCGTCTCCTTACATTTGATGACATTCCAGGCCATCTTTGCGAAACAAAAAATATAAAAATTTAAATTGTTTTATTGTTACTTCTACAGAATGTTAAAGAAGAAACTTCATGGTTCATTCATATAAGAACAGTATTTTTTAGCTTAAATATATTACACAGTTCATGTAATATTTATAGTGAGCCACCGATGTCCATGTCGTTCCAGCTTGTTTTAATACCTTATAATTCTATTTTGTTCGTAAAAGATACCTTTCATAATTGGTGCAGATAGTGAACGACAGTTCTAAACGTTAGGGTTGAGCACTCACCCATAACTCCTCTAAATTTAATACGAATAGAGTTCAGATATGATATATGGCATATCCGTACAACTGTATGGGTCCTATTTCGCAGATATGTTTTTACTAAAGTGCATTCTACTC
The DNA here is from genome assembly GCF_004210375.1 of Tachypleus tridentatus. Classification (NCBI taxonomy): domain Eukaryota; kingdom Metazoa; phylum Arthropoda; class Merostomata; order Xiphosura; family Limulidae; genus Tachypleus; species Tachypleus tridentatus. Next base: position 61,966,884 of record NC_134826.1, on the reverse strand, counting down.
TTTGTTTTTTTGGCTTCACAGGAATGGCAAGATGGCGTGCGCGTGTGCATCATTCGTTATGAAAGACTGTTAAATATGGCTACTGTTCCTTTAAAGTCGGTTTTTGGAAGATAACCCTAACTCTGCTATTAAATTTCATCAAACTGGTCCAACAATTTCCTCACAACCGCTTCTTGTTTCAACTTCATATATATATGACACCATTCTATGTAAAAACATCATAATTATTGCTATTTCTGAAGGGTTTATGTATAGTAGTCGAATTTAGCTTTCGAATTAAACTACGCGATTTCTTTAAAGCTCCAAGAATGTTCTTTCGGTCACAATGGGATGCTGTAAATTCTGTTGCCGAGATAAAAATCACTTTGATAAAATATTCTGTAAGTAAAACCATTGTCATCCAAGTATGTCAGTAATTCATTATTTTAAAGAATAGTGCATTATAACTTTTCATTTCCAATAAAACTTTGACGAGCTAATTACTGAAAAGAAATGTATAAGGATGTGCTGAATGGTTTGAACATCCCAGTAACCTATGACCAAGGTTTATATAACTATCGATTTCAGTGCTAAGCCTATCTTTTCTAGAAAAAGAAAATAAGTGTACATGGGTTGTGTTACGCCGGTATTTCTGCGATGTAAAAAAAACACAGCAAAAACATGCACACACACTTAAAAACGTCACATTGAAGTGCACAGAACAATAATAATATTTGAATTTAGTGGTAACTCGAGAAATGGACTACGAGTTCACCATTGTAATTACGTATCTCTCAGTGCTTCTTTATACAAAAAGATGGTGTAAAAATCCAAATATAACACTTTACATCACCAGTGATAAAATGATGAACAAACGAAAGATAATGGGTTATAATATTAATGGTATAAATGGCCTAGTCTGATGACGAGGTCCTCTGTGTGAGATGGAAACATACTGGTATAATTTAAATAAGAACAAGTTTATTTTACACTAAAACCGTTTTCATTACATCTTCATTGTTACGTCAAGTGTCTCTGAAACTAATTATTGATTAATAATCGTGTGTGCGAAACGTTTACAAGTTACTTAATGTGAACTAAATTGAGTAAACCTTAGAACACTTGGGATATTCTCAGTCGAGGAATCGACAGTGTTATCAATATTTATTTTATAATAGCCTATTAAAACTATAAGTAGTTTTATATTTTCGCGGATTTAATTCGACTTTCGCGAATATATTTGTATAAACAAAAGAGCAGAGATTTAACTTCTTTGAAGTATATTCAAAAGCACTTGTAAGTACAGCTGCGCACAAAAGTTCCTGGTCTTGACACTATAAACTAGAAAAAGTCAGCAGTATCCATCGCCAACTGTTTAGTTGATCTTGTATCGAGTAACTGTCAGGCTTGCTGTTAGTCTCGTAACGTATCTGCAACCCCAAAGTACGACAACGGCTAGTGAGCTATAATCATTGTATTGAGATCTCGGACACGTTAAATACTAGACATGACCGTTTGCTGCCCTTCCTAAGGGTTTATCATCCTGATGATAAAAAAATAGTGTATAAATTATTATCAGTAGGACCTCTGAAGAATAACTTGTAATGGGGCAATGTAATTAAAAATTTTACACACATGCAGTACAATTAATTAATTTTACACACATGCAGTACAATTAATAAATTTTACACACATGCAGTACAATTAATTAATTTTACACACATGCAGTACAATTAATAAATTTTACACACATGCAGTACAATTAATAAATTTTACTTAAATAAAGTTTTCAAGGTGTGAATCAGATGTGAGAGCCTTTGGTTTATTTTATATCTAGGTTGTACTATTTTAAAATAAGTGTATGATGCAGTTCTCTTATTTCTGCATACATATTTAAACAGTGTAGAAAGAATGAAAGTCTAACTACACGAAATTCGTAAATGAAACACAACAACAATAAATGAGTTAGTCAACTCAAAAGTCTGAGAAACTCGGTGTAATTCCTGATGTAAGACTGCGATCGAACAGAGATGAACTATGGTAAATATCGATTAGTTACCCGAAGCTTTCAAGCCAAAAAATGTATCCTAGCGTGGACCATGTCTGATCCATCTACATAGCGCAATAGAAGCAACAGTTCGTAATTCATAGTATCTCGTGGTTTATTGCCACGTGCATAACGTTCATTGTTCAGTACTCTTTAGAGAAGATCTTATTTCAAGCATAGATTGACAAGCGACATCAGTTGAAACTATAACAACACGACTGTACATGTACATTGGATATTACATAGAATAACCTGAATATCGAGTACCAAAGAAGTTATGATGTTACCATAGAAACCCATATTTGTTCAAAACAAGTACGGGCTCTTTTCAACACTATTACAATGTCGCCATAATAGTTAAGTCTGATGTCAATAGATTCTTCACGCAACCTAAATTCATCACTGCAGGTTTGCTCTCTGGATATATATGTATATATATTTTTTCCAATGTGACGAAATTGTAATAAATATATATATATATTCAATTAACGAAATTTTCTTCCAAAAGAGACTAAGATAGATAAAAACAGTGGGATAGTTCTAATTACAAATACGACAAGGGTCAACCAATGCCCCATTTCTAATTTAAATGTTACAGAAACAAGAAAATAGGTTAATTACGATTTTCATTGATTTTATCCTTTAACATTTAAACGCTTCAAGATATTGTGCTGTAATTCAGACTTCGTTAATGTCGTTATGTAATGATATCTAAAATGTGCTACTAATAATAAAATGGACTGGCATGGCTAGGTGGTTAAGGCACTCGACTCGTAATATGAGGGTCGTGGATTTGAATACCCGTCAAACCAAACATACTCCCTCTTTCAGCTGTGGGGGTGTCATAATGTAACGGTCAGTCCTACTATTCGTTAGTATAAGAGTAGCAAATGAGTTGGCGATAAGTTGTGATGACTAGCTGCCTTTCCTCTAGTCTTACACTGCTCATTTAGGAACAGCTAGCGCAAATAGCATTTTCCGCGAAATTCAAAACAAACCTTTCAAAGAAAACCGACCAGTAAGAAACAAACAAACATTAATAATAAAATATGTAAACCCCAGCTTAAAATTTTCTCTTGTTATTTAGTTGTAAAACATATTAACGAATCGGGATGTTACCTCTAATAAACTTAAAATCTCCAATCTTCAAAAAATTAATTTATTTGCTCGCAAAACCTTTACCGATGCATCAGTTTAGATACTGCAGCTGAACAGGTTTTCCACCTTAAACAAAAAATAGTTGACTTGCATGAAAAGAGTGAATATTGCCGATAACTCTTTGAATAAAGTTGTTTATTTTGGTATTTTAATGCTAAAATTTAATTTCTTTATGGATCTGGGTTTTGAAAAACAACGAATGCTGTATCTAGAAAATTCTTAGGGTATGACGTAAAGTGTTTTAGCACATTCGATTGTTTGTTTTGTTTTTTTGAATTTCGCACAAAGTAACTCGAGGGCTATCTATGCTGGCCGTCCCTAATTTAGCAGTGTAAGACTAGAGGGAAGGAAGCTAGTCATTACCACCCACCGCCAACTCTTGGGCTGCTTTTTTACCAACGAATAGTGGGATTGACCGTCACATTATAACGCCCCCACGGCTGAAAGGGCGAGCATGTTTGGTGCGACCGGGATGCGAACCCGCGACCCTCAGATTACGAGTCGCACGCCTTAACACGCTTGGCCATACCGGGCCAGCACATTCGACGCTAGAGTATAATACAAAGATAGTTGTGATGTGTAGAGAGTGAAATCATTAGTGTGTTAACTGTCGGGATTACTTTACAAAATTAAGATCATGTGTGAGTAATATTTAATTGTAAATATAATTTTATTTGTTTTACGCTAGTTAACGTTATTTGTAACGAACGCCTATAGCAAATCATGGCAGTGTGAAAGTGTCCAAGCTTGTAGAAACCTTAAAGGAAGAAACAATGCAATATTTTATCATTACATGGTATGGATCTAGTTATGAACCAGTTTCTTTTTTTTAGTCTTGATGGATGGTGGTAGGATGCTACTAAGTGACCACCACCTCCTTGGTCAATAATTCAAAACAGGGGATGGAAGCAGATAACCTTAGACGATTTGCCATAAATTTTAAATTAATAAATATGTATATATATTAGTGAAAATTAATATATTTGATAAAGTTAAGTAATCATACTCACAAGGAACGACTGTGTTAAAAACAGCAAATCCAAACTTCTGACTAATTATATTAGTTTGTTATAACTTAAAAACGCAAAACAAAACAAGAATAAATTAAACAAAAAACGCTGCACTAATTTAAAAGATCCCAAGATACAAAACTAGTATTGTAAAATGTACCCTAGGTTTTAGAGGTGTCTGAAGAAGTAGAACCCACATTGCGGTGGGGATACACCATCTATCCGTTTTAACTTCCTTTCGCTAGTCTCACATTAGAAATAAAAGATTAGCAATAGATATATAAATATAAATTACAAGAGCGAGACAACATCGTACATCTATATCACCCTTCGCTGCCTGTAGACAGTTATGGGAAGGTGACTGCTCTCCAACGTAAAGAAGAAAAATTAATTAAAATAAAAATAAGAATAAGAAAATAAGGTACCACCATTTAAGGGTAATTAAGTTGAAAATTTACCTTTTTAAGTTAACAATAGCTATTAGAAATTTTAAGTAAAATTTCTCTAATTTTTATTTCTTTATATTTATTTAACACATTCTTATATTTATTATAAAATACTTTAATAATTTTATTTAAAAAGTTTCTTTATATATATATATATACTGTTTAACATAAACTTACATTTGTACTCACTACAACTCTAGCGCTTTATAACTGATTTGATTCAATTTATATAAAAATAAATTGCTATAATCTCTAGTTTATGGTTGGCTTCTCACTGCGGCTTTAAAATAAAGGAAAGAAAGCGTAGTTACGGCCTGTATATCACATGAAACATAACACGTTAAGAAATACGTATACTCCATATCGCAGGGGTGGACAAAAAGTCCCCTGAAAATGTAGTTAGTTTGTTATATCTTTTATTAGATAAGAGCAAAATATGTAAAACTATATATTTTTAAAACACAGTCAACGATATTATTCAAATACCTGAACTTTTCATGATTTTCATTACATATTATCACAAAATGTGTTGTGTATCTGCTGTAGTTTCATAGATCTTCTTATCCCAATTAGCCTACAAAATGATCGATCAAGTTAGGGCTACCGTACAGTGTTCATTATAGACAGCAACAGCTGAGGCTATAAACAGAATTGCATCTCGCTAGTTGAAGATCTTTAATTTAATATATATATATATATATATCCTTGTTTCTGAATGAATCCATCAACAGAAGTTTAATACGTTTAACTGAAACGGTTTTGGAGATTTACCACGATGCTACAACATGTGTCGCCATGTCCATTCATGCTCTTTCTGATGACTATGCATCTTGTCAAACGTCCTCCAGAGATATTTCTACTGCTGATTTCATAAACCATCTAATGTAGGAAAATAATAATGTCCTAGCGCCTGTTTCAAATTCTTTCGAACAGAAATCCATGCGCTCTGTGTCCCGACGACTTGGCCGGTGTATTTTCTCATTGGATACTTGTTTCGTTCTGTATCTGTTTGAGGTATACGAAGTTGATTAGGTATACTGGGAAAAAAACTTATACATATGTGTTGTGTATGGCTTTTACAGACTGGATTTTTTATTGATTATATTAAAAACTGTTGCCTGGGACATGTGAATGGGTTTTGCCATTTTGTTATTGTTGTTGTTCGTGAATTCTCATCTGTTGCAATACAATGCACTTTGCCTACCACGCTTGGAGCACTTCTTGCAGGTGTCTTTCTGGAGGGTTCTCACACCCCAAGTTGATTCATATTCATTTATTATTAAGCATAATGAATATTCCTGTTGTGGAACCAAAACAACGATTTCTTTCCAGTGGCATCACATTACCTACGAAACGCTAAACAGTATTAAACGTAATTTTGACATATTTTGTTTTACCTCAGTCGTTGTGTCGTCTTTGATTGTCCCATGGCTTTGATATTTCCATATAGAAATCGTTTAAGTATAGTATATAAAATTCTCTGTACATGGTTTTTCAGTTTGTGCTCAGTTGGACAGGCTCAAAGTAAACTTACTTTTTGTTTATATTTTGTTCGTTTCTGGATTTAATTTTGTTTTAATTTGACAAAATTTAATAACGTAATAACTGGTTGTTTGTTATACAATTTCGCGCAAAGCAAAAAAAGGGCTATCTGAGCATAATGTTCCTCATTCTAAGCTGATAGGAAGACAGATTAACAACAGAATGGGCAATTGTTTGGATACTTTTGTCTGATCAAACACATTATGATTTGACCATCACTCTTATAGCACACCATTCTTGCAGCAGTCTTGAAACCTCAGATTCCAAGTTCGGACACCTTTATCATTAGATCATACCAGAACAGTTCCGTTGCAAAACTTATATATTTTAAATTGTGCTATTAAGTAAAATTATGCATATTATAACTTAAGAACATGATTCAGTAAGGCGCTCCCGGCATGGCCAGGTGGTTAAGGCACTCGACACGTAATCCAAGGGTCGCAGGTTCGAATTACCGTTACACCAAACATGCTCACTTTTTCAGCCGTGGGGGCATTATAATGATACAGTCAATCCCACTATTCGTTGGTAAAAGAGTAGCTCAAGAGTTAGCGGTGGGTAGTGATGACTATCTGCCTACCCTCTAGTATTACCCTGCTAAATTGGAGATAGCTAGCACAGATAGTTCTCGTCTAGCTCTACGCGAAATTCAAACAATTAACAATGAAAACAATGTTACCATACAATACGAGGAAAATGTAGATCCTTTTCACACTGTTTTTGAATTGTATGGTAATTAAAATTTCACGAAACTCAATAACGTATATAATAATGAACCACTATAAGAGTGTCTGTAATACTTTTCTCTATTCTTTACTCGTATGTATGTTAAGGTTAAGACAGTTCGCTGTAATAATGAATTACTTAACTTGGTTATGAGATTTTAAAAAACTAATAATTGTTTTACTTGTGGTTATAATTGTTCAAAGTAATAACGAATTGCTTAAAGCTCCATTATAAATAAGAAATCATATCTATCTTATAGGAAATCATGTGAATGAAGTTATTCAAAGATATACTAGAGGATACATCAAATATATTTTTACCTTAAGAAATCAGGGCACATTTTAGGTACTTTGTGATATTCCATAATTCTTCTCTTCAGTGTTTAACAAAATATTAGGCTTAAATAAAAAAAACATTAATAAATTTAACGTATGTATGTATTTGTGTGAGTAACCCTTTCATTTGAAGATATTCTTCAATACTATCATGATTACTGACCCAGATTTGCTCTTTGCATGCGATTAACAAATTCGTTTACATTTAATAAAGTACTAGAACACACTGGGAACGAATAAATGTTATTACTTCAACAATATATGTTACAAATATATGTTGAAACTCAAAATTGTATTCCCACTTTTTGACAAATTAAAACAGTGAGTTAAGATGTGATTTATTTTAGAATAGCTAAAGAAAAGTTCAAGGAGAGACAAATGACAGAAATATAACTCATATATTCGCCCAGTGTGGTAAGATATCTCCATTACCTTGTCCTATCTCAAACCTATATAGCTGATCAGATTGAAAATTATCGCGCAACTCCTATCATATCAGACAAATGTTCGACTCACGTTCTTCGTGTTATGACGTAACTTAACTCACTGGTGGCGCTTTATGACGATATTTGTGAAGCAGATTGTTTAATATACTGTGAAATAGTGACAAGGGTTAGTTGCAGCTGACAACTAACTTTGTAATGAATCGTCCGACTTGAACGGAAAATGATGTGACAAATTTATTGAATGAACTTTCTAATAAGGATATTGTTTTTGATCTAGTATTGGCCGATCATCAATGAATAATAAATCCAGTAATGGTTTGCTTTATATCCAAAGGTATGGACAGCTAGCAGAATGACACGCAGTTATTACTTGAATTTCCTCGTTTATATTCACAAGTTAACCAAATAACTGAAGCTAATAAAATGCGTTTTTTGTCCTTTTTTTGACATTTTAATGGAATAAATATTTCTACGCCTTAGGTTTGGTTTGTTTTGTATTTCGCGCAAAGCTACACGAGGGCTATCTACGCTAGCTGTCCCTAGTTTATCAGTGTAAAGCAAGAGAGAAAACAGCTAGTCATCATCATCCACCGCCAACTCTTCGGCTACTCTTTTACCAACGAATAGCGGGATATACAGTCACATTATAACGCCCCCACGGCTGAAAGGGTGAGCATGTTTGGTATGATGGGGATTTGAACCTGCGACCCTCGGATAATGAGTCGAGTGCCTTAACCACCTGGCCATGCCGAGCTTTCACTGTTAATATTCTGTGCATTTGTTGTTTCGATACAGATTGTTATAAAAATTTCCTTTTGAACTAAAACAGTTTTGTACTAATACGTTCAAATCTATAATTAGTGTTGTTTTTTTAATTCTCATATGTAGCTAAGCCTTTTCAGTAACATTGATTGGAGATTTCCTTCGGATACTTAAAGGTGAATTTTACAGAAAAATGAAAACTAAAACTTTGCAGTCAAAAGAACTACTCATACTGATTAATTTTGCATGTTCACATTTTTTGTAAAAAATATATGCTAATAAATGAAACATAGAACTTGGTGCAGAAAGAGCCCTTTCCGAGCGACAATCTGAGCGTTTTATTTTTTACGTTTGTCGCTAGGAAAAGTGCTGTGACGTAATAGTTGCCAAAAAACCGCCAACGCCAGCGCGTTGAATGTAAATACATATGGCCAGTGCATACGGAGAAACAGAGGCGGAGTCTGTTTTGACTTTGTGTTCTGAACTGTGTCGAGTAGTGCCATATCAATTCGAACCTACTCTGAACGAACCTAGAACAGTTACTTTTGACACAGATCTGACAAGTTTTAGTGATGAGGTCAGTTCCACGAGCGAGAGTAGCGGAACTGTAAGTGATACTAATAGCGCCCAGGCCGGTTGCGAGTCGATCATACCTCCAGTGGAAGAATGGTAAGCCTAAGTAATGACAACAAATATGGTCTGTATTATTTCACGTGCAATTTTAAGCATCTCGAAACCTGTCTGGTGTTTATAAATTATTGGTATCACAGACTAGGTTTTATTTGTTTATACCTTGCCGACAATGGTAACTAATACTCGGCCCTTCCACAATCATTGTACCGAGTATTTATGACTCGTAACAAAATGAATTTCAATTATACGTCATAATTCTGTCTATAAAATCAAACTAGATGTAGCAGTCTGAATAGTTAATTTAATATTTACCATAAATGTATAATTTAATTATATATGTATGTTTGTGCAAGGTATAGGTTTGGTTTATGCGAGCAGATGCCAACCAGGAGAGAGTGCGTTTGTTGTCGCTCATGCGACAAGGTGTCAAAGCGATTAAACGTATGTAATCCGAAAAAAGCACCGATAGATTTACATAAAACACCAGCACTGAAAGGAACAAAATGGTCAACGCGCAACGAAGCGTGTTTGGCAACTATTACGTCATAGTTGTAAAATGTCACGGAAACAGCCCAACGACCGAGAGGAACTTGAGTTTGAGGACCCACATATTTTGTTCCATTTTTTACTCAGAAACTAAAGTGTTTAAAAACATGGCAACCACACAGGAATTATATCTAACCAAAGTACAGTTTCTAAGGCAATTATTAAATTTGTTGAAAATTCACCTTTAAAATATTTTTAACACCAGTAGAAACATCTGACATTTGTATAATGTCTTATCTGATTAGTTTTAACTCATCTTGTATAAGAGATTTATTGGCTGCAATATTAGTTTGAAAAAAGAATTATGACGAGCGTTTCATCAATTACTTTAAGACCTGAATTGTTCGTTTGGATGCTAGAATTTGTTTGTTTTGAATTTCGCACAAAGATACTTGGGGGTATTCGAACTAATCATTCCTAATTAAGCAGTGAAAAAACGCAGCTAATCATCACCGCCAGACAAATATACTTTTACCAAAGAATAGTGGGAGTGGCTATCACAATGTAACGCTCCTACGGCTGAAAGATCAGGCGTATTTAGTGAAATGGAGATTCAAACCCATGACCCTCAGATTGCGAGTAAAGCGTCCTAATCACCTGGCCATGATGAACCCGGATAGTAGAAAGCTCTTATTTCCTCTTAAAATAGTTTGATATAGTTAAAATGGATGTTAAAATTATCTAAATATAATGTAAGAAATATTATTATCAACTTTATCACGAATAATTATCAGGGTGTTAAATTATATTAAAGAGATTTTGAATTTTCAAATTAGCAAGTCTCGTGACAACCACAGCTCATATAAAGTCGCAGTAGAACAAATTTTTTTCACAACTACATTTTGTCAATGTTCGGCGTTGCGTATGACATCGTAAAGTTATCGTTTTTTTAAAGGAAGGATAAGGAACAGCCTCGTCTGACGCAAAACATTTATACACCGAAGTCATAGAGATGTGTTAGACCAGGATCTAGAAATTCCAAGACTATAATATTCCGTGTATCTCAGAACGGTTGGTATGGGTATTAAAACTTTTATTGATAAGCAAAGAACAACGTTGTTCTCTCCTTATTAATAAAAGTGTTAATACCCATACCAACCGTTCTGAGATATATTTTGATTTCAAGTGGATTTTTCGCCATCAAGATCTAGAACATCAAATGGTATTAGAAAACAAAAGACTATGGATCAGCTTAGACTACAAGAACCTCAGAAATAGACCTTCAAGAAGTCCAGCCATTGTAAGTAAAGTACTGAACTTTGTAGCAGAAGAGAATCGACGAATACAAAGGTTTGTGCTCGTGACAACAACTGTCAATGTATTTCCGGCAACAGTAAACAATAAAGCCAACTTGTACATCTGTCTAGGAAAGCAGCACAAGTTGCTTTCAGGTGATATTCATTTAACCTGAAGCAGCTGTAGAATTAAATGAGTGCTTATATTATTTCTTAAAAAGACATATTGGCCAAGTTACATATGGATTTCTCTGTGATCAGACAGTTGACACGGATGCTGAAATCTGTAGTCCTCCTAGATGCATTATGGAAGACCTCTGAAAGAAGTGGTGTGCCTTGGACATGACAAACCTTCGACCAATGGAAATTAATTGTAGGGTCACTGTCACATTCATGGTTATTTTGAACAGTAATGACGTAATAAAGCTCCAAAATTAACCAACCTTTGTATGTATTAAAAATTTAAGCATTTATTTGTTTAGAAGAATGAACATATATTTTCCTTCGTTATTTAAACATCAGCTCACTTTTTTATATTTCAATAAAATTTTAAGAGGAAAACATATTTATGTGTGTACTGCGATCACACCTAGAAGCAAACGTGTTTATTTATTTGGTAATCTCGCTAAAAGCTACACCAATGGTTATCTGTACACAGTCATTCCTCATTTGAGTTTACACTGAACTCTACCTAAAGTCACCAGAGGCTGTTTGCACGAAAATAGTACCTTAGTTAATTATGCAAAATTATATATATGCAACTTAATGTTCAATTTAACGACAGATAAAAAGCTATTTACGTCTAGAAATCGTTGTGGAATAAAACATTAATTCGAAGACTTTTTTACCTTCATTACATAATCATTCTACACTGTGAATTTCAAATCAGATTTTTCTGTATTAAGTAGCATTTCAAATCTACATTTTCTTTTTTAGGTCCTTGTAAAATACTTTTTTTTTCTTTGCTTGGTCTTCAGTGCATTTTTTAGAACTACTCTGTACATTACTGAAATAAATTATTACTTGTCTTTCGTTAATATTATCTATTACTCATACTCTGGAAATACAAGCGAGTCTTCAGATATTATATGAAATATTTTAAATTTTCCTTTCCATGACTGTAGTGCTCATTGCAAGTACACAAGCGAAAAACATGGATGTTTTGTTTTCATTGTACAAGAATATTTTGGATTTTGGCCGTTAGACATTTAAATATTCTTCAATTTATGATTTAGTTAAATCTGTCATACCTAAAGCTCTCCTTCAAAAACAACAACAACAAAAAGTGTCAATATATATCCGAAATGTTTCTCAGTCTTCAGGCGACATGTTGAAACGTCGTTAGATCTTTGAATATGAAATTTTTACCGTGTGCGTTTCGATACGTATCTCGTAAATGTTGCAGTGAAACGAAAAGCTTGATTGAACGATAAAATTGTAATTTATTAATCTTACGAAAAGATCTGAGAAACGTTTCTATTTGTAAAAAAAAAAGATAATAAAAAACCCCTTATGCATAAAGGACATTTTATTTACTGAAATTTATCTACATTTTATATTTAGTTGAGGAAATAAATAATACCTTTCTCTTAAAGCAAATGAAATCGTTAACTTTAAGTACTTATAAATTCATTTGACAGATTACGTGATTACTAAGTAAGTTGAAGTACGTTAAGTTGTGACTTGCTGTTGCTTTTTATACAAGATGATGTATGAGCAGGCGGGACCAACTCTTTCCGCTAAAGCGCCAGCCGACTTCCGGTATGCTAAAAAAAAAGTTCAAGGACGAACCTGACGACTTCCGGTAATAAATGGAAAGTAAAGCTTTCTTATCCATGGATAGTAGACATGAGAAATTATAGGAAAATGCTCGTTTTGGCTTCCTTGAGTCGCAGTTTCTGAGCGACAGCGAGAGAACTTAATAAAATGGTCGCCATTTCCAAGCTACTTCTAAAATTACAATACTCCGTCGGATTTAAATTTATCAGAAACTTTTCACAGAATTGACGATCTGTGGATATTTGTATTATCGTAATTAATTGCTTATGTTAATATATATTTGTAAAGATTTAAAACAAGTTGTAAATTACAGGAAAATAAATACTTGTTTCTGAATAAAATGAAGACATCGTTATATTGAAATACTGACAGGAAATAAGTAATGGCATTTCGACCTAGAGGGAGTTGATTTAACAGTAAAATTACTTATTTACTTTGTATTGAAGGATAAAAATTCTGTTGGAATTCTAATCAGAAGAAACTGCTATCTTTGACTTAAGTATCCGATATATTATTACTCCACCTTCGAACCACTTAAAATCTTATTCATAAGAAGAAAAAGAAAACCTATAACAAGAATGGCTATTGTGGTTTAAATAATTGTTGCGTTACTTGAATTTTTCAAAGAGTCATGATTAAAACCGAATTCTAGGTGTTCCTATTTTGTTACAGTAAAACACATATCGCGGAAAAAAAATAGATTTATATGCGTAAACCAAACAAACCGAAATGTATTTATGAGTAGGGTAAATTTGTATAGCTTCTAATTTAATTGTGTGTTTGTTTATTTGTTTCGGGTACTTGTGGAAAACTACATAGGGGCTACCAGCGCTAACCTTTCCTAATTTTGAATTGGTAGACAAGAAAAAGAAGGCAGTAATGACATTTCGGCCTCGAAACCCAGATCCACTACTATATTATGGTATACTCTAATCGAATAGTCGAACTTGACTGTCACACTTTTAACTACCTCCGTCCCCCTTCACTCATGTGCGTAACGGGATTAAGCGGCAACAGGATAAGAACAAAGGATCCACAGAGCATCACGCTAATCTTTAGGGCACATAACGTTCTGTTTGTTATATTATTTTGTTATTGTGAGTTCACAAATTGAAAGCTAAAATCTAAATTACCTGTATGCAATTTAATTTTTTTCATTAGGTCCGGCATGGCGAGGTGGTTAGGGCGCTCATCACTTAATCTGATGGTCGGAGGTTCGAATCCCTGTCACACCAAACATGCTCGCCTTTTTGACCGTGAGGTCGTTATAATGTCACGGTTAATCCTGCTCTTCTTTGGTAAAAGAGTAGCCCAAAAGTTGGCAGTGGGTGGTGATGACTAATTATCTTCTTTCTAGCCTTATACTGCTAAATTATGAACGGCTATTGCAAATAGCCCTCGTGTAGCTTTGCGCAAAATTAAAAAAACGAATAATCCTTTCATTAAAGTAATGTTTTATCTTATACAAAATCTGCAAAGTAAATCTTAATAATAATGTTGTAAACGCATAAATGAGATGAAAATTTAAAAAAAAAAAAACATTCAGGCGACAATTTGGTCATCTTGGAAAATTTTCAAAGTGTAATTTCTGTTTACTCCGCGTATATATTGTGTCTGTTTCCTGAACTTTAGTATATATCGTGTCAAACAATGTTTATCTGGTTAAAAGTCATGTTATTAAAATCTATATTCATGAGAAACTTAGTTATATTATACCATGGGAGGATAATCTTTGGGGTGAACAGTAATTCTCATGAAGGCCGAGAGAAAAATCTCTCGAAACATTGTAGTCACATACTAATGTTGAGGAAAAGCTTCGTTGACTGACGTTATATACAATCCTCTTAGAAAAACAGTTTCGCTACATATCAGTCCTTTCTGGCAAAAAGCTCAGCTTACCTTTCTCGCTATATATCACAATAGCTTAGATATATTGATGTTACATACCAATTTTTTTCCGAAAGCTGCTTAGTTAACTTTTGCGTTGATACACTAATAGTTTTAGAGAAACAACTTCACCGACTCTGGTGCTATATAATCGAGTGTAAGAATCAACAATGTACTATGTATGTAAGTAAAGTATTATTGCCAACTGAACATTCGAGAACGTCGATTTAAAGCTTATAAATCGTAACACGCGGAGAAATAGACTACAATGTTGGTTTGCTGCGATTAGTATATTATTAACCTCGAAAGCTATGACTGTAATAAAAGCTTATTAATCGAAAATAAAGATATTTGATGAGGAAAGTTTAGAGATTTCAAATATTATAAACAATTTAACTTCAAAGAACTAACTTTAAAGGATAGTATTTCTACGAGGACATTAAATATCTTCGTCGGTAAATATTCAGCTTGTATATGGCGTAAGACCAGCCAACGCAGAGAGCTAGATAGCCTACTCGTGAAGTGAACTGTACGTATATTAACTCAGAATTAATTCGCATCAAGTAAACCGTCGATACAATATTCAGTTCCAGATCAGATAGACGGCTTAATATTGTTTATAAATTTGTAAATCTTTTGTATATAAATCATTATTTGCAAAAGCTCTTTGTAATAACTGTTATTATAAATTGTATTGTTGTTTGCATTTTAAAATATCTTTATGTAAAGAAAGAAAATTGTGTATATCAATCTAGTTGGTAAATATCATAAACTTGACACATATCGGCATTTAATTAACTTCTAAATTAATATATCTGGCTATTTGAAATCGTTATACGTAATATAAGAAACTGGAAACTCGTCCGAGGTAAATTATAATATGTAACAATATATATATATTTATTTAAGGAAACGGTTTCAGCAACACTGGTTATATATACCAATCCTTTTAGAGAATTAAGTGATCCATCTTTGTAGTTAATTACCGACCTTTTAAGATAAACAGCTTTACCAACTTTGGTGTTACATACCAATCGTTATTGGGGTAGAGATTAGCTAACTTCGGGATTAATTATCGATCGTTTTAGAAAAACAGCTTAACCAACTTTGATGCTACCAATTACTCAAAAGAAACAATTTAGCCAACTAAAGCGATACATACGAATCCTTTTAGAGAAACGGTTCAGCCAAGATGAGTTACTTTTGCCAACTGCAGCATTATCTACCAGACTTTTTAAAGAAATAATTTCAGAAATATTGGAATAGTATAATTACTATTTTAAAAGAAATAACCCTGAGAACTTTGGCGTTAGAAACCAACAATGTCTTACAAACAACGTCGTTAACGTTGACGTTATATGCTATAATTATAGATTATGAATGTTTTCATTTTTTTCAAATAAAAGTTTTGTTTTGCATTTTAGCAAATCATATTAAGGAAAGTGTCGCACATTTGTAAAACAAATTAATTCTGAATCAACATTTAACGAATGTTAAAATTTAGGAGCTGTTTTTAATTATTATGAAGATTTGTTTTGAATTTCGTGCAAAGCTACTCGGGGCTTATCCGCGCTATCCGTCCCTAATTCAGTAGTGTAAGACTAGATGGAAGGCAACTAGTCATCACGACCCACCGCCAACTCTTGGACTACTCTTTTGCTAACGAATAGTGGGATTAACTGTCATGTTATAACGCCCCCACAGGTGAAAGGGCGAAAATGTTTGGTGTAACAGGGATTCGAACCCGCGACTCTCAGATTACGAGTCGAACGCCTTAACACACTTGGCCATGCCGGGCCCATTTAAATGTTACTATTATAATCTAACTGTAAAAATGATGTGTGTGTTAGAATCCATCACCCAGATATACTGTGCACTGTGCACTTATATATTTATTAACAGACATGTTTCAATATAGAATACAGGAGGTAAATATGAATGACAATTATAAACAATGTTGAAAGTGACCCCTATTGGCATCAATACAGGCCTGGATCCTTCTTATTTTGTTTCTAAACACTGCTATCAGTTGCTGGCTTGAAATAGACTGAATAAAATATGATTACAAAACTGCACAGTGACTTTCCGAACACCCTGTAGTTGACTCAACTATCTTACTATTTTGTGAAACCTGTGAAATGTGTGTACAAGCGCTATTTTATTTAAGGATTTTTTTCTCAAAAATATTTTGTGTGGTAACTGAAGACTATTCAACGGTGTGCATTGGTGTGTTTGTAAATAAGTACAAATATACACAATGGGCTATCTGTGCTCTGCCTACCATGAGTATCGAAACCCGATTTTTAGCGTATCTGCATTGGTATTTTTTTCATTATTTTTATTCAAGAAAGGGAGCGATAAAACATTTCTACTTGTTCATAGAATTTTATCCTTGTTTTTAAAGATACAAGTACTTAGTTAAATGGATCAGTTATTTTAGTACAAGGACTAAGTACGAAATTAGCATCAGATGAGGTAATAAGGGATTTAGTAGCAAAAGAAAGAATGAAAATGAATATTATAACGTATATTATCCTTCATAGAATTGCTTCCCAACGGATACTTTCAGCTAGTATATATAAATTACCTCCACAGTAATAAATAAAGCTCTAACTACTTATAATGCATGTAATGTTAGAAATTATTAAACATTGCTGTAAGGCTTTAGCTCTGACAGAATCGATTGTTTCTGTTGTATGGAACGAAACGATTTTATTTCGATATTGTTATGAGCAACGTTGTAATTTGTTGAAGTCAGTGCTTCTCTCATTATCTTGCTACGTATGGTAACCGAGACATTTTTTTAAATTTGTTTTATTGTTTCCTCTAGATGACATCATAATATATGTTTTTATTATTTTAAAACCTGCAAGGGTCAAAATCATTACTTTGCTACCAGGATAAAAGAAATGGGTTTTGTAACTCAATTTTGTTGCCAAACAATCACCATAGCAACCAGACTGTGTGCTATTTGTTGACAATAAGGCAGTTAGTGAGCTATAAAGTACAGTCACTTAGTCGAATTGGTCTTTTTTTTAACGCAAAGTTTACACAATGGACTATATGTGCTCTGTACACACAAGAAATCGAACACCGGATTTTAGCGTTATAAGTCAGAACTAAGAACTAAACATTGATTCACTGGGGGACTAAAAGAGGTATACGCATGTTTCTATTCGAAGTACTACTAAGACTTTTTTATGTATTACTCGTAAATTATTTCCTCTTGCAAACTATAAATAGGAATAAACTAGGCTAAGCTGTACATTATATTTTGACAATAACCTGTAGTTTGTTTTCGAGAAACACTAGTAAAATCCATCGTTCGCATACTGATGAAAAGTGAATAAAAACTTCTTTTAAGTTTGAATTCAAACTTCAACGTAAATTGTTTAAATTAATTTTCTTTGTTTTCTTGGCAATAAATATCACAGGTGGCGTAGTAGTTGGGCATATTCTAAGAACAAATGCATTTACTAACGTGTCGAAATTTTCTGTACGTATTCGAGTTGGCAATGTCTCATAAAGTGAAATTAACAATCCACTTGTACTTGCAATACAAATATCATATTGCATCCTGGCGACAAAGAAGGGCATCTTTTTATGTATCAACATTTTACTATTCGCAACCCGTTGTTGCAAAAACGCGCTACACACGTTGATCTCGTTAGAGGTTTATAATGACAATATTCAAATCCTACTATTAGATCACCAGGTCCGGCATGGCCAGGTGATTAGAGTGCTCGACTCCCAATATAGGGTCGCGGGATGGAATCCTCGTCACACTAAACATGCTTGCCTTTTCAGCCATAAGTGCGTTATAACGTAACGGTCAATCCCACTATTTGTTGGTAAAAGAGTAGCCCAAGAGACGGCGGTGGGTGGTGATGACTACCTGCCTTCCCTCTAGTCTTACACTGTTAACTTAGAGACGGCTAGTGCAGATAGCCCTCGAGTAGCTTTGCGCAAAATTCAAAACAAACCAAACCTTTAAACACAGCTATTATAAAAACCACGTGATATCGAATACGTTTCCTTATTAGACATGCTACAATATATTGATTAAATTATACGTATACATGTGTATTTTGAATGGTGTAAAATTATAGTAAGTTGGAAATTCCAAGTACTGTTGTCTTGTTTGTTTGTTTGTTTTGAATTTTGCGCAAAGTACTTGAGGGCTATCTGCGTTAGCCGTCCCTAATTTAGCAGTGTAAGACTAGAGGGAAGGCAGTTAATGCTTACCACCCACTGCCAACTCTTGGGCTACTCTTTTACCAAAGAATAGGGGGATTAACCGTCATATTATAACGCCCACAAGGCTGAAATGACGAGCATGTTTGTTATGATTGTGATTCAAACCCGCAACTCTAATATTTCGAGTCGAATGCCTTAACCGTCTGGCCATGCTGGGTCTCATCAATATTTTATATTGCAATATCACCATGAGTTATCTTTTACTGCAAAAAATCAACATGGCGTCTAAGACAGTATTCTTCCCTTTGTTTAATAAAACCGTCTCTTGTAATAGTAGACAATGAGATATCATAGAGTTATTTAGAAAGGAAATATAGGGATTCGACCCCCAGATAACAAGTGAAGTGCCATAACCACTTGACCTTCCCGGTCACCTTAACGCTTAAACTTCAATTATGTTTTACAACTCTGTAATTTCCTTTTCTATATGTTAGTAGCGCGAATTTTTTTATTATAAATTTCACTTGTAGTCGGCATATTTCACACGTAGGAACAATAGCAAATATGACAACGAAAAACTTGTGAATGAATCTAATATGCAAAACACGACATAGCCTTTAAACTGTTTGAAACTTTTAACAGCAGGAATAACTAAAGTGATATCCATAACACTAGTCCACTTATCTTCAAGCGGTAATTATAAAATACATTTCGCAAACTATTTTAACAAGATTCAATACAGTAATACTCGCAGCAATAAATTCAATTACCTTAAAGTGATAATTATAGAACACCATATTTAACAGCAAAATTATCTATTATATTATTCATTACAAAATGTTCACTTACCTTAAAGAGTTAACTATGAACACCATTAATTAACAATGGTCAATATTTAGGTAACAATTATTCACCAACGTTTTTCAAATGAAGTGCGCAACCAAATATTTTATTTTACCATTCGAACTCTTTTAACTGAGGTATTATTCATGTACATATGACTTAATGTTTCGAACATATTTCAAGCTGACCGTTTTATATAAAAAGAAAATGTTAATTGTATTTGTTTTAAATATTTTTACCTATTCTTATAATTAAAAGACGATTGCATTTTTCTTTTTTCTCTAAAAGACTGGTTATAAAGAATGGACCACTAGAGGTCACTTCAAACTTTCTGGTGTTACATTATTATGGATGTGCTCATCAAGAGGATTGAGCTCTTCACGTACTAAGATGTATGTTTTTACGTCTTTAAAATATTTTTAGGTACTTGTGTTCAAAAGTTAATTTGGCGTTTCATAAAATACTATTAAAAATAAGAGTCGTGTTTATGCATCCATCTTTAACTTGATACTCTGTTTATTAAGAGAGAACATCTTACCTCAAAGGAATTTCCAGTTCCAAAATAGATGGGTACAAATGCTAGCCATACTATACAAGTAGTGTACATAGTGAATCCTATGAACTTGGATTCGTTAAAGTTTTCTGGGATTTTTCGTGTTTTGACTGCATATACGGTGCAGATAGTTATGAGAAGCATGTTATAAGCTAGTGATATCAGGAAGCTGGAATCTTTTATTCTGCACTTCAGTATAACTTCGTTTCTTTTTCCATCTGGGTAATACTGTTTGGTCCCTGGTGGCTCTATCACAAACCACACCATCGTCCCTATTATCTGCACTGCAATGAATATCAAAGTTATGATCACTTGGGACTTGGGACTTATAAAACTAGGCCTTCTAGCCGACTTACGAGCGCTGTCAAAGATTCGAGAGATACGGTTTGTCTTCGTTAATAGGGAGCTATAGATTATAGAAAACCCGAAACCCACACCGAAACGTTGTAGCCCACAGATGACCATGCTGGGCTTAGCTAGCAAAACGAAGGTCATAAAGAAACAGACCAAGATACCAGTGAGCAACATATAACTCAATTCACGCCCTGATGCTTTGACAATTGGTGTGTCGTTGTTCTGAAGGAAAACGACAATAACGGTGCTTGTCAGAATGATTCCCAGACAAGATACACCAACAGGTACAATGGAAAAATACGAGTTCCACCGCATATACTGCTGAGTTAGGTCGTAGCAACTCGCCTTGTCCGCGTACGGCCAACGTCCGTGACCACAGTCTGCGCAAGTGAACTCGTCCAGAACGTATTCCCACGGTTTGCAGCTGGAACAGATCCAACAGCAGATGTCTCCCACTTGCATCTTTTTCACCTCTCCCACTTCACAAGGAGCACTGCAGATGGAAACAGGGATTTGTCTTCTACCTTCATTCCAAATCACCTCGTCTAGGTCAAGATGCAGTCCGTCAAACCAGCGTCCCAGTCTTTTGTATTCGAACAACGATGAATTACCTATTCTCTGATAATTGTAGATAATGTAGCGGCCTAATCCATCTCCCTGGTGGTTAAACTTCACTTCACTTCCTGCTAAATCTGGTGATCAGAAAAGACAAATCAGTCGTTTCATCCAGCAACATTTAACAAAACTAACAAGGCTTACTGAGCTCTGCCCGCCATGAAGAATTGAAACCCAGATTTTAGCGTTATAACTGTATAAATATACCACTTACCCGCCGGAAGAACCAATTACATTTCGTGAATATATTATTGAAATACGTTGTTGTACAGTTAAAAAATTTAAAACTGTCAGATAT
Source organism: Tachypleus tridentatus (assembly GCF_004210375.1). Classification (NCBI taxonomy): domain Eukaryota; kingdom Metazoa; phylum Arthropoda; class Merostomata; order Xiphosura; family Limulidae; genus Tachypleus; species Tachypleus tridentatus. Next base: position 61,945,493 of record NC_134826.1, on the reverse strand, counting down.
TAAAATAGCTTCCGCATAAAACAAATGAATACTAATATTGTGAAGGATACAGAATATTTGGACATCGTGAATATAAAGAAATACACTTTATATATTTTATTGTTTGTAGTGTTTCTCTAAATTATCTACACGTGGTATAAAATTTGTTATTTTGAGTAAATAAATATTTTGAGTAAATGTTTCTTTTTTAGTAAAATTATTGAATTCGCCTGGCTTCACGGTACAGAAGTATGTCTACAGACTCAACTCGCAAGAACCCGGGTTTCGATACCAGTGGTGGGCAGGCAGTGCACAGATAGCTCATTGTGTAGCCTTGTGTTTAATTTAAACAAACAAATGAAACAACACTAAAAGTCAGACTTCTATAAACACCATAATAGACATAACATGGATAACCTATTACGTAATATTGTGCTTAAGAGGAAATGATTATACAAGTACTTCTTTATTTAGTATTAATAGAATATATTATTAAGAGGAAACTAACATATATCTGTAATAAAAGAAGTTAGACATAATGATAGTTCACGTAGTTTATATTCTTAAGCAGATAAAAACATTGGCAATGTAAGTACAAAATTAACTTGTAAATTTTAACAGAAAGCTGAAATAACTAAATCTGTTATTCACGTATTAACTTTCTGTAAACTAGTTTGTTTTTATCTTCAGTTTGACACATTTCACGTTCAGTTCTATTAAGGTTTACAGTCATTTTAGAATTATAGGGTCATATTCCACCTTAAGAGTGAATATTTCACGCATTGCTAAGAAAGGCAAATCATAATGTACATATATATTGTAACATTTTATTCTAATCAGCAAGTTGGTCTCAGAATAGATTAATTAATCTCGTGTCAAGTTAAAAATGATAATCAAATAATAAAGTATGAACTCGAACAAGATTATTTTTCTATCTGCGTGAATTTAAGCATTCTATATTTAGTCATAAAGTGTGAACACGTAGTAGATCTTCCACATCTAAGTCTTAATTAGTTAATACCATCATAAAAAAGTGGTTACAATTTTTTTCAGTCAAATCAGAAACTTTGTAAATTTCCAAAATGCCTTATAGTGTAGGATTTGTCGTCGTTTTGGTATACAAACAGACACAAGCGTCTTAAATCAAACACGATCAAGAAATACTTTCAATGGCAGGTTAAAGGTCAAAAAGAGTTTTGAGTACAGAAAGAATAGTATGATTAACGTGTAAAAACGGTTGGAGAGGTTGACACTACCAAAGATGATGTCCTTTAAACACAGAGGCCTGGCATGACCTGGTGGTTAAGGCACTCGACTCATAATCTGAGGGTCGCGGGTTCGAACCTCCCTCATACCAAACATGCTCGCCCTTTCAGCTGTGAGGGCATTATAACGTGACGATCAATGCCACTATTCGTTGGTAAAAAGAATAGCACAAGAGTTGGCCGTGGGTGGTGATGACTAGCTGCTTTTCCTCTAGTCTTACACTGCTAAATTAGGGACGGCTAGCGCAGATAGCTCTCGTGTAGCTTTGCACGAAATTCAAAACAAACCAAACCTTTAAACGCAGCTTTTATAAAAACCACGTGATATCGAATACACTTCCTTATCATTTGTTTGTTTGTTTGGACATTTCGCACAAAGCTACTCGAGGGCTATCTGTGCTAGCCGTCCCTAATTTAGCAGTGTAAGACTAGAGGGAAGGCAGCTAGTCATCACCACCCACCGCCAACTCTTGGGCTACTCTTTACCAACGAATAGTGGGATTGACCGTCACATTATACACCACCACGGCTGGGAGGGCGAGCATGTTTAGCGCGACGCGGGCGCGAACCCGCGACCCTCGGATTACGAGTCGCACGCCTTACGCGCTAGGCCATGCCGGGCCCACTTCCTTATCAAACATACTACAATTTAATAATTAAATTCAGCGTATACAAGTGTATTTTGAATGGTGTAAAATCACAGTAAACTGTATAATTAGTAAATATTGCTACTGCTTCTCTAACAGGATCGTTGGTTTTATATTTCTTCTTCTTCGTTGGATTTTTAAAGATATTTGAAGTGGCAGATACGAACATGTTTATGCCCCAACACCGTAATCGTATAGAGTCCACAATGAGTAGATAGTGATTAAATATCTCTGCAGCTTAACCATCATCTTACTATGGCCGCAATCATTATATTATGAGTCGAGTTCCCTAACCACTTGGCAATGCTGGTTCTAAAATAATGATACGTTTTACCAACGTATAGTGGAATTGACTGTAACTTAATAACGCCCCCCACGGCTGAAAAGGCGAGCATGTTTGGTGTGACGGCGTTATTAAGTTACAGTCAATTCCACTATACGTTGGTAAAAGAGTAACCCAAAAATTGGCGGTGGATAGTGACGAGTAGCTGCCTTCCCTCTAGTTTTGCATTTAGGGAGAAATAACGCAGATTTTCCTCGTGTAGCTTTGCGCGAAATTAAAAACAAACAAACAAACAATCATCATCATTCAAGAAGTAATCGATTTCGTCATCTTCCATTTTCCTCATCCTTTATCACTATCTGTATGATAACTGAGTAAAGTAAAATAATTACTAGTTAGGATGGTTTACTTCGGCTCTCGTGGTTTTAAGTTTCTAACATCATACGTCGAGGTAAACCATCTGAACAAATTTCCTGCCTAATCTTCCAGATAATACAAGACGAAAATACATTCAGAAACCTCATGTCATACTTTTTATATCGATCATCTTTCTTGTAAAACAATTGTTAAATGTTACTAATTAACCTCTTTAACTATGTTTTTTTTCCGATAGGCAACTTAAAGCTATTGAGTCACGCAGCTCATCATATTAACTTAATATTATTTACGTTATGAAGATTATCTCCACACATCGGTTGGATAATTTATTGACTTACCAAAATGTTCGAAAGTCCGACACTGACTACAAAAAGAACGTATCTAATATCGAAAAATCTCCTGTAGGTAGTTCTTGTAACTATTTAAGTGTAAACCGAAGAGATATCTATATTCTCAAGACGGCTGAGTATAAGCACTTTAATTAAAACAAAGTACAACGTTTCGACCTTCTTAGTTCATCTTCAGGTTAACAAAGATGACCTAAGAAGGTCGAAATGTTGATCTATATTTTATTTTGACTTTTACTTCAAGTGGGTTTCTCGTCATCACGTAAAGATATCTTCTCCAACAACCTCTAAACATTTTCCGCAATCAGTTATACACCAGTCAGATTTAAGAGAACTCTATTTTTATTACCACTAGTTCTTGTAACTAAGATAAAAATGAAAAAATGTAAGAACTATTGCGAAGTTAATATGTATATCTCACGTATATTACACGTTCAACATTAGTAATAAACACCTTGTAACATGTAGTTTTATCTACCTCTCACCTAACACGCAAGTACGAAACGTGTTCCAAGACTAATCACACCAATTTTATCAGAAAACAGTTGTTAGTTTGCTCCGAAATATTTATTTGCAAGTCGGTGATTCATTTTATTTCAGCATTTAATATTTCTGAGGGTGTTTTAATTTACTACAATTCAACAAGAGCTGTTGTTACTGTGATCTTTATCAACGAAAGGAATTTATTACTTATCTTCCATTACATTGGATTTCTTTACCTTGGTTTAAATACATATTTTGGTTTGTTTTAAATTTTGTGTAAAACTATTCGAGACCTATGTGCGCTAGCCGGCCCTAATTTACCGGTGTAATACTAGAGGGAAGGCGGCTACTCATCACCACCTACCGCCAACTCTTGGGCTACTCTCTTTACCAATAAATAGTGGGATTGACTGTCACATTATAACGCCCCCACGGCTAAAAGGGTAGCATGTTTGGTGTGATGGGGGTTCGAACCCCCGACCCTCAGATTACGAATCGGATGTCATATCCACCTGGCCATGTCGGGCCTAAATATATATTTACTGCTAATAGTTCTAATTAATAATGTAGAAATTAACATTCACCCAATGGTAGGTCTTAAGTCAAGAACAGGATTTGAAGCTGTTAAGACTTAAGCTATTATCAATAGGTTGAAATAGCACAATTCACATACACTGCTACTGACTCTAGGGTAAATAAGAGAGTTTGATTCTCGCAGAGTGCATAGCAGAGATATTTCATTGTGCAGCTTTACACTTTAACAATGAAATGAAACAAATAAATACAAACTTCTGTATTTATTTGTCTTTTGAATCATACGAGAACTCGGAACATTATCAAACGTGACTGTGTATGTGGATACTATTATTGACGCGAACACAACAGAACGTTGAAATATGCGAGAATAAACAAATAAAAAAGTTTGAAATGGAATTAGAAAGGGATTACGCCTTTACGTTTACGCCTTCTCTGAGCTTAATAAAATTCTCTTATAGAAAGTGAAATGCCTAAGCTGTGGAAGCGGGGAAGGTTTTAATGTACATTGAACTGTATAAAACATCACGTTTCGTAACATTAGTTTGTTACTATGGTATTCAAACCAAAAATGCTAAAAATGCTTTCTCCACTCGCTGAAGTTGTTTTTCAGCTATTGTATTGAATACAAGAAAACATTACCGTAAAAATGGATTGTGTAGTGAAAGGTAACTCTGAGTCGCATTATTTTCTATGTTTTTAATACATCAACATATTGTTCTGATTTTCTACAATTTTCGCCCTCTTTACGAAAAAACAAACACCCGAAAAAACTCTCTGCGGACTGGGGAGGTGGGTGCATTATAAGAATGACAGTCACTTCCCACCACTGGGTCGGATAACAGTAGTCCACAAGTTAGCGGTATGTAATGTTCACTAGAAGCATTAGCTCTAGTCAATCATTTCGAAAATGAGGACACCTATTTGCTCATATCGTCTTTGCGCGAAACCCAACAAAACAAACTGTGTTTCACTTTGTCAACCCATTCGGTTCGTAAAGCTAACGCAATAAGTATATACAGCCTGTTTGTTTGTAATTAAGCACAAATCAACACAATGGGTTCAGTCCACCACGGGTATTGAAACCCGAATTCTTGTGTTGTAAGTCCGCTGACATACCGCTGTGACACTGGAGGGGGCACATTTAGATTTAAATAACGTAATTACATTATGTTTTTATTCTCGTGTGTATGCCATCTAATAAGTGTAAAAAAATATTATACCTGAAGCCATTAAAAGTAGTTATTTTATTTGTAGGAATCGATATTTCTCTAAATATGGATGGTGTTCCATTTTATTGTAAAACATTTGTTTCGAATAGGCTTAATAATTCGTGCTGGAATATATAGATATATTATATGACGGTGTGTTTGTTTTTTGCTGCAGTTCAAGTAAAACCAAATACCAAGCTCTTGAAACTAAAATGCTCTAAGGTCTTTCATAGATGCACATCAAAAGTTAGTGTTTGTTTTTCAGTTGTAGCAAAGAACAATTCATAAAAGCAGTATGTAGCTTATGTTGTTATTTTTTCCTTTGGATCACTTTTTATAAAATCAAGATCCTATTACTTAATAATTCAAACAACCATTCGCTTGAGAAATACATATAGATATTTCCAATATTCAAATAGTTGTTAAAGATGGTAACTGTATCTTTGTTTTGAATTTCACACAAAGCGACACGAGGACTATCTGCGCTAGCTGTTCCTAATTTAGCAGTTTAAGACTAGAGGGAGAGTAGCTAGTCATCATCACCCAACACCAACTCTTGGGCTACTCTTTTACCAACAAATAGTGGGATTGACCGTCACATTATAACGCCCCCATGGCTGAAAAGGTGAGAGTGTTTGATGTGACGGGGATTCGAACCCGCGACCCTCAGATTACGAGTCGAGTCCCTTAACGATCCTGCCATGCTGTGCCTAACATCGTGTATTATAAGAGGGAAGCAATTTTTTGCTCTGAAATACGCATTTATTTTTATGTTGTTGTTATTTCTTAGAAATAGATCTTTACTTTTTTTTCTCTTTTAAACGAGTATTTTTCACGGAACATTATAGAAGAAATATTGATCATAAATCAGTTTCTCTTTGGTAAAGACTGAACGGTGTACATATTCATTCCTTAAATATTTAGATATTTTCATGGGAGTTATTAGCGTAACAGTCTTTCGTAGTTTTACTTTACTGAAGTTATTCCACTCTCATGCTATTTTTTATTGAATTGTGAAAAAGGTTTTTGGAAAACCTCTGAAAACTGTTGGTCGATCTGTCGCTATAGCGATACAGAGACTTATAAATGAGATATTTGATAATCACCTGGAAGTAATTAAAAGCTGTCGCTTAAACAATGTTTCTACTGATTCATATTTATGGTTCAATAAAATGCACGTCTTTCTCACCGTTAAACTGGTTTATGCGACTACAGCAGAGAAACACACGTGAATTCGGGTGCATCTTATTGTTGCCCCCCGCTAGTACAGTGGTATGTCTACGGATTTACAACGCTAAAATCAGGGGTTCGATTCCCCTCGGTGGGCTCAGCAGATAGCCCAATGTGGCTCTGCTATGAAAACACACACACTCGCATTTTATTGTCTATGTTAACTATCACTGTTGAAATGAAAAACTAATGTAGTGAATTCACATGATGAATATATATAAGTTTCTACTTCCGGTTCAAAGGGGCTCTTCACTACCATAGGCACGTGCCTCCAGTGATTCCCCGGTTCTGCCTCCTATGTGTATTAGTATTCTATGTGTATTATTCTTTATTAAATACTTATTATTGTAGAAAAGCGCTTTTCGGTTTAAAATTATGTTTAATTACATTAACACAAACTATATTAGCAGATTCAACAAAGGATCACAATATTTCAGCATGGCCCAAAAGGAACTGACCTGCTGAGTATGTCAGTACGAGGTGTACGTTTGTACAGTGAAAACTGTACTTACCTACAACAGGTACAGTCACTTGTACTCTTTTAATTTTGAGCAGATTGTAGAAAAGGGGTGCGAGTTTGCTCTAGCTGGAGTGTCTTTTTGTTCAACATAAAGCTTATTCACTTACAATTCAATATATTTCCGATTTACAAGCAAAGTTAAAGCTGTACACAAGCTTTATTTTCCTTAACAGGTTTCATGTTTGCCTTCTGAAGCTATCATCAATATAAATTTGTTCATCTTTTGTCTGGATATTCGAATCGATTGGATACAAAAATCCATTGATGCGCTACATGAAATTAACGAGTTATGTTAAGATTTTTAATTGTTACTCGTTCTAAGAAAAAGGATTGGACCTGGATCAGTTGCAATGGAGAAACGTTGATTTTTTTGTTAATAAAATAAAATGGGCTACAAATATTCTGCAGATTAAGTTTGTTTAAATGCAGGTTCAAACAAATCCCTTATTATTTATTAGGAAGCATATCTTCAGCATTGACCAGTATGTTTTGGATTGTATAATATAAATTCAATATCTGGTAACTGCAAACTAAATACGTTATAACTAACGTTAATAATTTATCCTGCTAAATATTTTCTACGTTCTAAACATTAACAACATCCGTGTCAGTCAAAACCCTTACGAATGTGACATTTTTAGTCTACATATAGAACAACATAATTTATCATTTGCCCAAATTACGTCACAATAGGGCCCGGCAGGACCAGGTATTTAAGTCGCTCGACTCGTAATGCGAGGGTCACGGGTTCGAATCCCATTCGCACCAAGCATTCTCGCTCTTTCAGCCGTGGTGGCGTTATAATGTTACGGTCAATCCCGCTATTCGTTGGTAAAAAAGTAGCCCAAGAGTTGGCGGTGGGTAGTGATGACTAGCTGCCCTCCCTTTAGTCTTACACACCTAAATTAGAGACGGATAGCATAGATAGTTCTCGTGTAGCTTTACGTGAAATTCAAAACAAAACAAACGTCACAATAATCAAACTGCTACTCTTACTGTAGTTCTTTTTGGGGTATAATCCAAATAATTCATACTTTGTTTGGGTTTCGAAAACCATGCCTTTAATTTATACAATTTAAAAGGTATGGTGCTGGTAATTGCAACTTGTACATAAGCCAGAGAGCTTTAAACTTAAGATGTACTTGTGAATCACTCATCAGGGGAAAGATAGCCAGTCAGCTTTCATCCAATTATTTGAACCGATTAACAGAATTGATTGTCACTGTTATATCACGTCAACAATTGAAACTAAGGAGCATGCATCACGAGTTGACGTTTAGATCCACTAGTCACGCACGGTCTCTAGAATGAAAGAAGAAAAGAAAAATGTATAAAAGAATGAAAATCTTTAGTTATATAATATATTGTGAATTCTACTTATTGTAGCCAGCGTGAACAATACGGCGGGGGGGGGGGAATACATCAAATAAAATTAGTTAGGGAATTTCAATGATTTATGAAATGCTCAAAATATTTATGTTGTTTTCATTAAATGTTCTTTTATTGAAAAGTTGTCAGATTTTTTCTCTGTGCCAGTTTTAAATAAAAAGCCTATTTTGTGGTATTTTAGGTCAATTAGTTATCACCATAACGAGTTTTCTCTTAATTCTTATTTGACAAACAAATAAAGGGCTGTCACTTGAGACAATGCTCACATAACAGTCGGGGTTTGTGAATTTCTCGTAGATGAGCCATGTTTTCTTCTATATAATGCATTTCTTCTTAATGTTGTTTTGATAGCGGCGCACTGAGCGTCGATGGCCATAATTTGATGCTTTGAATGTTGTTTTTGTTCGACGCTTTGATTATCGTTCAGTTATGATAAGTGTCAGGATATATTTCAGTTTCGTATTTGTTTGATGTACCTGTCACATATTTTGTTTTCTGATTTACCACACACTGCCAGAAACGGCACACTTTTCCTAATTTGTCCGTTTTTTTTTTCCATTTTATTGTGTCTTCGCTCTTTAGATTACATAGCGTGGTTAGGATTTCGGGCTGAGGATCGTAAAGTTCTGGATTCAAGACGTGATGGTATTAAAAACGTTCCGCACTTTGAGATGAAAGTGCTTTAATAAAAGTGACAGTCAATTTCACTATTCGATTTAAAGAGCCAAATACCTGAAGTTGATATATTAAGTACAAAACTTAATATCAAACTCTTAAAAAACAACTAATCAACATGTTTAAAGATCACAGTTGACGAAAATAGGTTGAAAATTTCTCTATAACGAAATCTATGAATTTCACGTAATTATTTTTCGAAATATTTTTCGAAAATACTCGGTTGTAGTGGTTGTTTTATTACTTTTGCTCCTTCTGTTCTTCCAAACAATGTTTGTGGGACTACGTTATCAAAAGTTATCGTATGATAAATGGCTGTGAATTTAATCCTAAGATTCACAGAGCATGCGCTTTAACTCAGTGCATTTTGTTCTTTACCTATGAGATCGAAATTTGTATTTTAACAATGAAGTTTTCTCGCTATTTGTTCTGAGCCATTTTGCAATATTATGAGGAATAGCAGATATATCAACCGTTGTTATTTATTAGTTTAAATACATGATGCGTAATGTATTGAAACGTTGAAATCAAATATACACTGAAGCAGGCAATGCATCATGAGTTTGAAGGATATTTACCAAGTTTAATGTTATTTGTTTTCTCCAACTTATTGAATAGGAACAGAATACTGAACTGAAAAGACACAAAATGTTCCATTTCTATCCTGCATGTAAAGTAGATGTTCCAGTTTATTCTGCCTGTAGTGTTTTCTCGTTCAACTTAAAGCCTATTTTTATTCAAAACACTTGGTAAAATTTCCCGCTTCTAAATAGAGATTTGTTTGTTTAGAATTAAGCATAAAGCTACACGATGGACTCTCTGTGCTCTGCCCACCACGGATATCGAAACCCGGTTTTTAGCAGTGTGAGTCCGCAAACGTTTCGCTATACCACTGGTCAGAGGAGCTCTAGATAGAGTTACGCTTTTCGAAAATTAGTTTTTTTCTTTTAACCTTTCACGTTTTTTCTTTTTCATTTTTTCTCTTAAAAATAACGTATTCACGCGCTACCTGGACAAACAAACTATGTACTTGTACAAAAATGACAATAGCTTATTGCACTTTTAAGACTTCATATGGGGTCCATTGGATATATTTCAAAATGTATAGAAAATAGAGACAATTAAATATATTACAAAATTGATATGGAGTCTAAAATGGGTAGACAATGATTAGATATCTCTGTAGTTTAAGCATCATCTTACTATGGCTTCATCATCAACATAGGCCGGACATCGCCAGGTGGTTAAGTAACTCAACCTGTAATATAAGAGTTTCGGTTTCGTATTCCAGTCACACTAAACATGTTAATCCTTTTAGGCGTTGCGGCGTTATAATGTTACGATCACTCCCACTTTCCGATTTTAAAAGAGTAGCCCAAGAATTGGCGGTGGGTGGTGATGACTAGCTGCCTTCCCTCTAGTCTTACACTGCTAAATTTGGAACGGCTAACGCAGACAACCCTCGTGTAGATTTGCGCGAAATTCAAACCAAACAAAAACATGAATATTTGAAAGAAAGCGAATACCTATTTCACTTCATATGAAACAAATCTGTTAATTCACATAGATTAATTGTCAACAGTAAGACAGTGTCCTTACACACAAAAAGGATAAAACATATTTAAATTATAACGTATAAATATATTATAGCCAGTTTAATTTTTGTGAAAACATAAACGTGCATGGTTAGTAGTATTTCATCTGTCACCATGCAAAATATTTGTAAAACATGGTTTTTAATAAGGATGTTTCCTGCTTGAACAAAAACAAACAGCGACGTGATAGAGAACTATTGTTTTACATTTTTGTACACTTTTCTTAAGTATACAATGTGTATGTATTTCCCTTAACTTAATTAGGTTTAGAAACAGGTTCTTTTATTTGCAAAATATTTGTGTATTGAATATTATTGGATCTTTTCATACAGATGTATGCGTTGACAGACAACTTTGAAACGGTTTTCTTGCTTGGCTACTGTGTTCGTGTTTTCTTATAGCAAAGCCACATTGGACTATCTGCTGAGCCCGCCAAGGGGAATCGAACCCACTGATTTTAGCGTTGTAAATCCTTTGTACTCTTACCGCTGTACTAGCGAGTGGCAGTTGGCTACTCACAAGGGAACATCATGTTCTGTTCATACGTAAAGACGAAAGGTGTATTTGTTTACACCCTAACTCTACCGAGTCTATTGGGCCAATCACAGCCAAAATGTGTATGTAAACACTATGAACTATGTGGAATGTCCTAAGGAGATCAAAATTGAATTTTATCCCTATTTTAATTTTGTAAAGCCTGTTGGTTAATTAATTAATTAGTCTTTGCCTATTGAGCAAATGTCAAACAATCTGGGCAGACTGACACTTCAAACAACATTGAATTTAAAGGTCGAAGTATGAAAGTTATTTTTTTTTTCTAACAACCATGCTTCTTTCGTGATCAATCAACTGTAGCGTGTTCAAGGATTATATCACTTTAAATACCTTATTTGTTGGTAGATGGAAAGTAAACTATAAATACTGTTTATGAAGAAGTTTTGTTATAATTATAAAATGTTGAAGTAAAGTTTATGTTCATGTTATCACTGTTAAACTAATACTGTTTTAATTAAGTTTAAACATTCTCTATCAGTTAACGGGTATTTCAGCTCGTGTCATATAAAATGCACATTTCTGTTAACTTGTTCATTTGTACATATTGCAACGTGTTTTTGTAGAAAATGGTGCTAAGAATTAGCATTTTAAAAATAACGTGGACCTAAGAACAGTTTTAAGTCTTCGTGATTTTGAAAAAGACTTGTGGTTTGAAGACCACGGACTCTTTTTGAGGTTTTACAAAACAAAGAATGAGACAGTTTTGTGTACAACGATTGGCTTGTAAAAGTTACAAGTAAAATCTTTCTTGCATAAAGTATTTGGTATTATGCCTGTATATATGTATGTGTGGTAAAGTTTAGAAAATAAAATAATGATTAGAATATTCATTTCTCTCAATACAGCGTCAGTTTCATTTAGGGTCAACATACGTTAAACTACTATCAATGTTTCATGATTACATGGTACAACTATATAGAACATCTCTGCTACTTGTTCGTCCAGCTGATATGTTCTAAAGTGATTACTCTAACAGGTGCAACGTCTTTGGCTGCTTATAAGCGATAAGCTCACCGTTTCGCAAAGTTATGGCGTACTCTCATACTCAACATTTGGTCTTGTTGGTTGCTACGTTCTCTTATCCGCTACCTTCACAATCCTTCATTGTACATGATAGTTCCTTACGTTGTTGCACAAAGCTTGGTTCTTGTTGAATCAGTTTCACTGATCGACAACGTGCAAGCAACTCACTGCATTCCAACATCTCGATATTTCTTGCTTCATAGATGAAGTAGAAAACTGATTGGTAGAGACTGTTTGTAAGTATTCATATAACTCGTTAATAAACGAGTTAATAAATCATAAAGTAATAATAACAAGAGAGAATCCTCAATAGCCTTGGCACTTGAAATTATTTTAGGCAGGATTAGATTAAATTAATGTATAAGACCTTAGGCGTAGTCAGCTACATCAGTCGAAAAGGTGTGACTTCCTGAGTCCAAAACTGTAATTAGATCTCAAATGAGGCAAGAGATGACAGAGCTTTAAGCTAAATGTTTATACTTAAGAAACGTAGAGCCATTCTATGAGCCACTATGTCGCGGCTGAAAATCTAAATCTACCTACATAGTGATATGTTTTTAATTACAAAATTTTCCAGTTCGTAAAAACGTCAAAACGTTTTACCTGCATATGGGTTGGTTTAAGAAAAATATGTAAATTACCTTCAGCTTGGGTTTACATTTATTAACCTTTCATACAAATATCCAACCTTAACTGTAGTATTACATCTCTTTATTCTTACGTCAAACATATAACGTCATGGTTCAACTTCAATGTGCATTTCGGTTTAACATCATATTTCTGTACCTCTTCTTAAAAGGTCTTCATGTGTTTCCGCCAAACACGGAACTATGTGTATTACTACCACTGTACACTACATGTAGCTTTTTTTATCTCTAAATACATAGTATAATACATTACTTTCACCGTACACATTACGTCTTCAAACACATGACACTTTACATCTATCTCTTTCTCTCACACAACAAACAACTGTGCGTGTAACTTTCATTGTGTCTATCTATACATCTCAAAAAAAACAACATAAAACCATGTACATAAATCTCAGTGTCTCTTTACATTTACCTAATTCTCTCACAACACATATAATCCTGTGTGTAACTTTGTCTCCAAACTTTCTCTTTGCAAAGAATGTTCATTTATCATTATTATGATATGCTGTACATTTCTTCAAGAATAACTTACTCAAATATTTCAACCACCAACATTTCCTGAACAACAGTAACATTACCATGTCAGAAACAAATGTTCTATTCTCTATACCAATCAGAAACTTAGGGGGAGGTAATTGTTTCATAAATTGAGTGCTCAAACTCAGCAACTCTGTAGAAACACGTGAACCAATTAGCTCCACTAGTTTTTATACGACGTAGTTTTACTTCACAAGGAAAGGATGGATAAGAAAGATGACTTGTTTTTCCACAGTATTCCGTTTCATAGCTTAGATCGTAGATGACTAATTAATGAAATTAATTTACATTGAATAAATCTCAATATATAATTTTCATACTGAGTACATTACACGTTTATTACAGAACAATGTTTCTCTAAAATCAATAATTACGATCAATTTAAGATCAGTTAGTTCGTCACCCGAATTGAGCTGATAGATATTTATTTGTGTGTGTGTTCGTGAGTATTGATATAATTTCTTTATTAATTTATTTGCAATGAAGTACAACTTTGCACGTCTATTTTGCACTGTTAGATGTATATGCACCTTCAATATTTTATTATTATTTTATTAGCAGTGCGTGTTTCTCTCAATGTGCAACATTTTATCTCCTACCTACCAATGGATGCAAAACATTTGTTGATTGTTGATATTTTAATGTAGTAGAACAGCGCTTACTAAGGAGAATCTAACAACCAACGCACAATTCTGACATAACTGTTGGATAATTTACTCATAGGACACGACGTCTTTACCTTCTCGCGTTCAGTAATTATTTTAGTAACACAAAATCATTAATGTAGTCCTTATACATTAAGATAAGTGATTTACATTTATGAACTGTGTTATTTACTAGTGTAGTAAGCCTTTCTTAATCACGGTAACCATTTTTTATGGATAAACTTTTAACTAGTTTTATGAAATTGTACAAATAAGTTCTAAATTTATAACTACTTTGTAACTTGCCTCTTGTCATGTAAAAATACGCGAATGTTTTTATTTAGTTTATACTAATCTGTCAAGAAATCTGATTCAACATCGTGTTGAAGTTCACTCAAGTGTTATTATTAATGTCATGCTAATAATATATTAATGTAAGACAAAAGAGGATATAATAAATACATGATAGCCTTTGGTAATTCTTAGCTAACAACGGTAAAAATCGGGTTTTGATAAAGTGGAATGCTCAAATAGCCAACTACGCAAAAGTAGTTTTAAATATAATTAAAAGGTTTGACAAATCGGCATTAATTGTCTGTGAAAGATAACTTTAGAAACTCTAGTTTCACTGCATTTATTAATATTACAAAATCGTTAATAAAGTGAAAACTCTAAAATAAATTTTCTAGTAGTGTTCATATATCCCCACACACTTCCTCGTGTCTGATATTCTCATGCGTTTTATATAAAATAATAAAAGACTTCATAATAACATTTTTGTGGAGTAACATTAGATTTAGAATTACTGAAGTCATCGGATTTCTAAACACATTCATTTAACAATATTTATGCACAACTGTTTTCTGGCTCAAAACAGGGTCACTAATGACATACAACTTACATAAAAGTTTAACCAAAAACATGTCAAGATAGTAGTAAGTTCAACGGATTATTGCTGGATATTTTCAGTGTATCTTACACACAAAATGAGTAATTTTACTCAATTCTGTGTCCTGCAATAGCTCGGTGGCACGTCTGATGACTCATAATACTAATATACGGGTTTAGAGACCCTTGGTGAGCACAGCACACTTATCACATTGTCTAATTTTGTGGATAACAAACAAACAAACAAAAACCAGTTTTTAGTTAATCAGTTCTTTATACTGATTGTTGCGTCAAATAAAAACAGAAAATTATTCAATGTAATTTAATATGCGACCCCTGCCGGTAGTAAACAGTATTAATTCAATTCGGTAACATAAAAGCTAAACATTGAATAAATATGAAAAGCTTTCCTCTTCACGGTTATTAGATATCGATCACTAACCAGAAACTTTATAACATACTTAGAGAAAGTGTTCAGAGCTGTCAGTTCAGCCTGTGATAAGTCTTGTAAGGAAGGAGCATGAACCTAGCATAAAACCAGAATAATAATAATAAAATCTAAGACGTTTTGTACGATAGCCAATTTTTCTATTAAATTTTACAGAAGACAAGTAGCTTAGTAAAAAAAACTATTATCGTGCATTTATATCTGGAAAAGGTTCTGGACCGCTAGAGGGCGAGAAATGTGAATACCGTAGTTTGAAAGTACTTTAGCTTCTGTTATAGTTTTGAAATTATTATGCATAATGTTTTTAAGTGTGTTATAATGTATATTTTATAATTATTTACTGTTGAAGCTTGATGTTTTCAAGCTACTTAACGCAACGTGTGTGAAGCTTTCTTTTTCACTCAATCACACTTGTTGTAACATATGTACATGTCATTACCACAGAGTACTCGATTTGAAGAAGATAAATTATTGTCAAACAGTACTAATTGAATCAACGTTATACTCGATTTTCTGATGCATCTTATCCGTTGTAACGTCCACAACATTATAGCATATTTCTTTAATATTCTTAAATGACCATTTCAAAACACAAAAATACTGAAATGTACTCGAACTTACCGATAAATGAAACATTAAGCAAGTAATCTCGATAGAGGACACCACCGTCTAATTCCCTCATTTCTTCACAATAACCCTTGTAAGGGCTACACAAGTTTTCCCAGACTCTGTGGAGGGCATGAGCAACAGAATAGACTGCATCTACAACGAACTGAACTTTAGACTCTTGCTTATATCCAACGCTTTCGTCTAGTCTTAGATTATTCGAACATATAAGTTCAGTGTTGTTAATCTGATAGTTTACATTATGAGGAAGTGTACAAGAAAAGACATCTTGCCAATATTCCTCAAACCAAGGATTTCTTCGGTTGCTTGAAGGAGTCAAATTCTTCATATACAAATCAAATTCATGGATTTCTTTAGACTGCAACTCGACTGTAATAGCACCTTCAGCAACGGCCTCGAGTCCTTCAACTAGTTTATCCTGTGTTCCCCAACCATCACTGGCCACCCAAGCGAATGTGTTAACAGAACCGGTTCGTTTAGCAGCCTCTAGAATTCCTCGCGAATCTTCTGCCCTTGTGAAAAGAACAACTCCTCTAGCATTAGATTTAGTTAACAAGTTTCTGTAAATCTCATCAAATTTTGCTTTTGAGGCCGAATGAGGAACCTTGTCGTTCACGGCAATGCATATATTCCTAGCACGCGCTTCTTGTTGGAATGCTTTCATTCCTGAATCACCATACTGACCTTCCGAAGATACAAGTGAAACATAAGACCAGTTAAAGAGTTGCACAAGGTCCACTAGAGCCACAGCCTGGAAGGTATCTGGAGGAACAGTTCGAGCAAAGAAGTCGTATCTACTTTTGTCGCTGAGTGAGGTACCAGTAGATGCTGGACTGACCTGAGGTATTCGAAAAAGTCTAAGTAGATTCGCAACTTGAAGTGACACCTCACTGTAAGAACCACCTATCACTCCCCTGATTGCCTTATTACTGAACTTTAGTTTTGGATGAGTTCCGTCTTGACATTCGAAAGCTGAAGAGTCAACGGTATTGATGGACGCCCTGATGAACTCCAATGATTGGTTGAGAGCGTAACTATCACTGGAACACGTGTCTAGAATAATAGCCCCAAGTTTAATATTCCCTAGAATGGAATGATCCTGATTAATCTTGTCGATGGCGAATAACATTGCTTCTGTTCTTTGAATACCACGATCTTTATTAATTGGACCACATTTGCTTTTTGTGTTTTTTTTATGAATAGGGAAAAGTCCTCCGAATATGATGTCCCCTGGAATATGGGCTTTTAATGCAGAGGCAGCCAAGTCGTGAATAGCTAACCATAACATTGTACTGATGACTAATGCTCTCAACACCAGACAAACAACACACATTACTGTGTTTTTTGGATTCATATCAAAGATACAGTAAATCAGTTTATCTATGATGAATTATCTTACTTGTCGAGTAGAGAAAAAAATTCTATCGTCAGATCCTTCGATTTGTTAAATTTGTTTGTAGTTTTTTTAGTTAACTGACACGATTTTTTTCTAATCTTCAAAATAGCTTCGTTTTCAACAAAACTTCTGCTTAATCTAAAGTAGACACTGAATACTGAAAGATAAACAAGTAATTGCGAAATATTTGGTTAAAGTGTTCAAATTTGTTTCCAGTCTTGAGGAAAGGATGTGCTTGAATTTCTTTCGTGTTGTGGACACAGACATCATCGTGATAGGAATGAACTATTTGAGTTGACAAGCCCAAGTAAAATACACACGTTTAATTACGTTTCTTGAAGCTAAGAAAACAACGTCATCGTGAAGACCGATCCGGATTTTGCCACCTCTCTCTTCCAGTAACCTGGATCCAATTGATACAAAAATAAAATACTTGTTAGGAAATATGTTTCCATATGATATATTGATATGTATATACAAACAGACAAGCAAATAAAGAGGAAATGTTAGTATAAGAACTTAAATTAATTTTATAATTTAAAACGTAATTACATAAATAACAGATTATTCAGTTTATTTACGAATTTCAACAAAATCGGAGATAATATGCAAAAATAGTCCTCGAATATTTTATCAAAATTTTGTTTTGACCTTTATATACTGTTATTATGAAACACTTTATTGTTGAAATACTATTATAAAAATAAAAAAACAATAATATTTATTGTAGCTGTATTGCATACAGAATTTAACACTGACTTTTATTTTCGCAAAAGGGAATTAATCTTGAAAAATCTTAAGCTTGGAATCACATGTTATCATAATAAAAATATTTTCATGCTTATAATACTAGTTACATACTGATTTTCAAAATTAATAAAATGCCCCTGATTAAATTTTAACCGCCATAATATGGCAAATCCACGTCTTAAAAGTATTAATGGCAATCATAAATACGGTTATTTTCTTGAACGGATTATTGTTTGTTTGTTTTTGAATTTCGCACAAAGCAACTCGAGAGCTATCTGCACTAGCCGTCCCTAATTTAGTAGTGTAAAACCAGAGGGAAGATAGCTAGTCATCACCACCCACTGCCAACTCTTGGGCTACTCTTTTACCAACGAATAGTGGGATTGACCGTCACATTATAATGCCCCGACGGCTGAAAGGGCGAGCATGTTTGGTGTGACAGGGATGCGAACCCGCGACCCTCAGATTACGAGTCGCACACCTTAACCACCTGGCCATGCCAAGCCCAAACGGATTATTAACTTCGAAAAAGTGCAATTTCAAAATTCAGTAATATCGCCTAGAACGTTCTGTACAGATCAGGGCAGTTTGTTTGTTTTCAATTTCGCGCAAAGTTACTCGAGGGCTATCTGCACTAGCCGTCCCTAATTTAGCAATGCAAGAGTAGAGGAAAGGCAGCTAGTCATCACCACCCACCGCCAAATCTTGGGCTACTCTTCGACAAACGAATAGTGGGATTGGCAGTCAAATTATAACGCCCACAAGGCTGAAAAGGCGAGCATGTTTGGTGTGACAGGGATTCGAACCCGCGACTTGCGGATTACGAGTCGAGTGCTTTAACCATCTGGTCATGCCGAACCTAATCACTTCCAATATTGAATATGATGAAAATGTTTTCCTGGTGATTCGGGTTTTTCCTTGTACAAAACATCAAAATCAGTTTCAAATATTCTGTCAGTTTTAGCACACAGAAGTGTGATGCCCAGAATGTGCAGCGTTTTGTTTTTACTATTTAAAAAAACAACAACATGTTATAGCATTCAAAATTATTGTAACGTACCCAGCAGAAGTCGAAGAGCGAAATTAGTTAGAATATTTTTCTTATATACTATTAAGTCTCGTTTCTCATAACAGTTCTCTCATACAGGAAATTCGTTTATTTTGAACAGAAATAAAAACATGTGCATTAAACATGAATAGCATTAATACATCTTAGAAGTTGGGTGTTAAATTGCATTACTAAAAACTTATTATGAAAAAAAGGAATACACTTTGAGTACTCTAATGAGGTGATTATTTAACTGATAAAGATACAACAGTTCTAGTGAAGTGAATTATAGTTGAACGAACTAGAATTTTAATTCCCATGGGTAGCAATTTCTTAGACCTTTAGTCTCTATTAGTGAAGCCTTCAGGCTATTTACATAGTGGCAGGTTTAACAGAGCACTCGGGAAACTCGTAAAATATGCTTTATTTTTTACATTCGGTTTACAAGTCTACTTTTTTTTTAATTTAATGACGCAATTAAGGATACAACAACTGTGAAACATTAAGTGTACAAACACATCACAAAATTCAAGTCAAAGTGATTCTTTAGTGTAATCAGCAGGAAACGAAAAAAAATCGGTTTGATGTGTACTTGGATTAAATCCAAGCAATTAATCTTTGGAGTGTAACGCTGATAAGTGCATTACCTCTTTCTCTACATTTTACAAGCATAATCGTTAATTAAATTCTGTGTAACGTAAGATTCTCAGCAAACTTAATTGCAGGCCAAGTTGATTAAACAAAATTCAGAGCCATGAATTTAGAGCCTTGCAAAGTCTAATTACAAAGATGTCTGACATTTCTTAAAATATAGTAACCATTCTTCTATATAACGTAATATATAGGTGATTTGTAAAAGTTAGTTTAGATATTTTAAAATAAAGAAGGTGGAGCCCGTTATATTAAAATGAGTTAGAATCTTCACTTCGTAACCATAGTTCAAGTCGTCGAGTCTGGTCATGGATCTCTGACGACCGTGCATTTCATCTATTACCCCTTTAGCATATTTCCTCCCGCCATGCTTTCCACAAGCCATCTAGTGTACGGGAAAGACAGTTTCACAACGCCTGTTCCAATATTCCGTTTGCATAGAAACCCATAGACGATGTGTTCAGTGATTTGGCTGGTATGTCTTCGTATGAAACAGTATGAATACTCGTTTCAGTTTCCAGTCACTTCTAGTATAAAGAGGTTGAACGGATATATCATAGAAGTTGCTCATGTACACATGACTTATATGGCAATCCTTCTTGATTTTGTTCTGTACTGCTACCTGAGGCACATAGGCGACTTTTATCATTGACTTTTATGGATTTTCATTGCCCTACCATAACACCACTTGTTGCTCGTGATTTGTGGATGGAAGTGTCCCAAGCTGATCCATATTTCTTTGTTTTCTAATGTCATTAATTAAGTAAAAAAAAATCCCCATCTTGGAAATTTTGTCAGTTTTAGCACACAGAAGTGTGATGCCCAAAATGTGCAGCGTTGTATTTTTACTAATTTAAAAAAACACATGTTATAGCATTCAAAATTATTGTAACATACCCAGCAGAAGTGAAAAAAAATTAGTTAGAATATTTTATCATTTAGACGTATAAATATCTTGCTTTGGAAAGGAGTGTTATGTATCCTTCCGAAAACCGACGAGTTTTCGATAGTATCACATTGTCTTTGCACACAAAGCAAAGCACTTGTAATATATAGTTCTGATACATCCTGTTCCACTGTGGCTTTCTATCAGCTGTGATTTTCACTTGACTTTCCACATTGAATATTAAAAAACGCTGTACTCAACCTTGTATTTAACACTAATTCACATAATACAATATCAATGACCTCGTAACCTTTAACATGTGGATTATTTTTATTCTTTATAATTATGATGAACTGCTTAAATGAAATAAGTTTTAAATATGTTTTTCTTCCGCTAATATAACACTGTAACTAAAATAAAGTAAACCACTATAAGTGTGTACCTTATATTATCTTTAATAATCGTTATTATTTTATAAATTACCAACACACACGCAATATCTGTTATCAGGTTGTACAAATGCAACAGATATTGAATATTCTATCGAAAAATTAAGTTATGATCAAAACGTTGATGTCCCAGTGTAAACATAATGTTTGTAGATAGTTTGTCTAGAACTATCAAGGAAAAAGTGCACTGCTAGATTTATCATAAAAATGGTCTTTAAAATGCCCTAAAACCAATGTTTATTCTCACATGTGTCAAAGTGGTTCAAAAGTTGAAAGATTTTCCAGAAAAAGATTCGAAGAAATGGCCTTTAGAAATACGTAAACAAAGATAGGCCCAAACAAGAGTACTTGTTTCTTGAACTTTGCGTAAATCTAGATGAACTTTAAAAATTGAAGTATTTGACCATCACAACCCTAGAGTGCGTAGCGCCATTTTCTTTGGAATGGGATGGGGGGAGAGCACTGGACCGCTCTTGTCTGCATCAAATAAGTTTAAAAAATTTAAATTAATTGAATCTACTAGAAAATAATTTATTTCTACATCTGTGGATTGAATGAAATAATGTCCACTTTATGCAACATCGACTCATGTACTATTTAAAAACTATACTGTCCTCCAGTTGTTGAGCAGTAAATCTGCAGTCTTAAGCCATTACAGTGGGGTTTCGTTACCCGTGAGGGGTACATCACAGCCCATTGTATATCTTTTTGCATGACAAAATCAAATCAAATACAAAACAGAGTTGTCTGACTTCACAACTTCTCGTGAGGTAAATCTGATTTTGATTATTTTTGGTATAATAGCTAGCACGTTCTATCTTCCCCCCTCAGGAAAGGTCGAGTAAATCCAAGAATAGTTTAGTTCAAACTTTACTTTGTAAATAACTGATAACTTTAAATCCCGTGTTTAGTCCACACTTTTCAACCAGGTGGGGAAATGTGTAACTGGAGAGAAATCATTTAAAATTAAAATTCGAGAAAATACTGTACTTAAAAAGGTGGACTTCTTGCATATTCACCCTCCATTCCATTGCTGGTAACTTCTTTCATCACTAGAATATTAATTTATTTCGTCTTAATTATGCCTGCTTCAACCAATAGTACTAATAATGATAGAAATAAAAATTGTCTTGTAATTATCTATAGTGTAAAACCCGTTTTTTCCGAGTTTATTATTAAGTGTAATCCTTATAAGTATGCTTTACAAATTCTGAAAGGCATTTCTTGTGAAGTTCGCTGTAAGAAACATATAAACATCAGTTGAGGTTGAGAGAGATGAGAAAGCACTCGGCTCTAAGAGGTTAAAGACTTTTTAGACGGATCGGTCTTTCTAGTTAGCCGATCTGGAGATTGTGAACTCCAATGATTATGAGAAGTTGTAAACCGATATACGGACACAGGTGTTCAGCGTGGTGTTTGAGAAAGGAATAAAAAAGACAAGTATTTAACAAAGGTAGAAGATGTGACAGAATATGTGAATGAGAAAACAAAACTTTGTTCTATATCTATGTACTGATGATGACTGTAGCTTATGGCTATTAATATACGTTTGTTTGTTTGTTTTGAAATTTCGCACAAAGCTACTCGAGGGCTATCTGTGCTAGCCGTCTCTAATTTAGCAGTGTAAGACTAGAGGAAAGGCAGCTAGTCATCACCACCCACCGCCAACTCTTGGGCTACTCTTTTACCAACGAATAGTGAGATTGACCGTCACATTATAACGCCCCTACGGCTGGGAGGGCGAGCATGTTCGGCGCGACGCGGGCGCGAACCCGCAGATTACGAGTCGCACGCCTTAACGCGCTTGGCCATGCCGGGCCTATTGATATACGTCAATTCCTGATATGAACAAGTAAGTCGAAGGTAGTATGATTATAAAAAAAGGAGTCAGAACTGAGATTCATTCACCAATTTATTAAGAATCAAAGCCCAACAGCGAGTGAAGAGTTTAAAGTGAAACTACATTAACAAAATTCGAGAAAGAATGTCAACCAGACGAAAGAGTTAAGTCGGAAAAAAAAAGGAATTGGTTTTCCTTTTCATTATCTCTCGTCTTACCTGTAAAGGTCTTATACACTACAAGATTGAGAGCAAAGACGAAGTTAAATTATGATATAATAAAATCAGTTATTTTAGGGAATGTAGGTTAAGGCGAGAGAATATCATAGAATTGGACAAAATGGTAAATCAGACATTTAAACCGTATAGAAAAGGCTGAATGAATTGTCAGTTCATTGGATCTAACTGCATGGAAGAAACTAAGAATATTATAAATTTAATGTTCAGAAATGAAACGCTAACAAAATTATCAATGCTGTTAACACGATGGTTGAAAGATGGGAAATCAGGAAATGCACACGAGATAGTTACGTTGGCGGATAAAAACGTAGGAAACCTTCTGCGTTGAAGCTAAGTGAAAATCAGCATAGTTGAAATACTAATAAACAATACCATTGAATCACTGCTCCTCAAGAAGTGTAAGTAAAACTTCACCACAGAGTAAGCAAGAAGAAATGTGAGAACTCTTCAACAAAACATGTTTTGTGTGACCAAGTTGGACATGAAGCTAAATTCTGTAAATGGAATAAGAAAATTGTGAAAAAGGGGAGCGCAACTTATTTTATTGTCGACAGAAAGAAAATTTCGTATTAATATTTAGAATTGATGATTACACTGGGGAACACTCATTTTGTTGCATTTAAAAAAAGACCTTTCTATAGTCAATTTGAGTGTGTTGATTTCAAATCTGAAGTCGGTTTTTGTCTGCAAGCTACAGATTTTATGCAATTTGAACTTCAAAATATGCCTTGTAGGCACGCTTGACGAACGAGGATATGTTACGTCTCTGACGATTGAGTGTGTAGCATCCACATATGTAGCAGAAGGCATCAGGCTTGTTTCTGCAATGATATCTATTTTTGGAAGTCATGTTTGAAACAAAAGAAGAATGATCAAAATATTAGAAGCTATCTATATATATGGACGTGAAAATGCTTATACATGGTTTACGCAAGTTCACATTTGTACAATTTCATTAACCTCAAATTGCATACAAACTAGAGCTTGTAGAGAAAAACTAATTTCAGATTTGAAATCAGCGCCTAAAACTCCTTCAGAATCAGTTAAAATATCCAATGCAACTCAAAGTTACTGAAAAAGTGTTCCCCTGTGTTATCCATGGGAAAGCCGTAAACACGTTAAGAAAGATTGCTGGTGGAAAACTGTGGTTGGATAAGGTATGGGACCGGTATACTGTCCTACTAACTAAACCATATTAAAGTGTCAAGTTTTTGAAGATGAGACAGTCGAAGGAGTGGTGAACAGTATCCCACATCCAGTTTTGCTTGTTGATAAAGTACAAGCTGTCACGTTGCAAAATACACCATAAGCCGTATTTTTAAGTAGCCAGATAGCAAATGAAATTAGAGAAAACTCTGTAACAGAGGGTAGGAATTAGTGCTTTGTTTTTGAATTTCGCGCAAAGCTACTTAAGGACTATCTGTGCTAGTCGTCCCTAATTTAGCAGTGTAAGGCTATAGGAAAAGCAGTTTGTTATCACCATCCACCGCCAACTCCTGTGCTACTCTTTTACCAACGAAAAGTGGGATTGACTGTCACATTATAACGCCCAAACGTCTGAAAGGGTGAGCATGTTTGGTGCGACAAGGAGTCAAACTCCTTAACCCACCTGGCCATGCCGGGCCAGAAATTAGTGATTACATAAATTGTAGTCTAAATAACACACATAATAACGAATTTTTTAAACTGCTGTTAAAAAAGAAAATGTACACCGAAAATAATCAAATGGCAGCGGAAATAAAGAATTTAAATAAATGCCGCAGTGAAGCCGTGGTAAAAAAACAACAACAGAAATACCTAAACTCGGAAGAAAATATTATTATTGGTGAGAAGCAGTTTTAAGGTGTAAATGTAATGGTAAAAAGATATAATAAATAGTAGCTATTAGCTAGTACTCCTACAGTATCAGAGTTAGAAAATGTTGATATTTAAACATAAATGAAACGAAAGATAAGATCAGTAAAACCTACTGATATGTTTAGAGATATAAAGAGGTGTCCAGGATGTTGGAGCTCATAAAAAGGACATGAATATTAAAAAAACAGAAGTCAAGTTACCAATTATTAGTTAGACTTTTAGTTATATTAATGAGGATCTTATCAGACCACTTTTAGTAATACTGTGAAGGAACTAATACATTCTGACGGCGGCTAATTCTTCTACTAGTTATGTATGTGCAGTAACACTAGATTCTACAAGAGTAGAGAATATGGTACGATAGCTGATAGCTATATTCTCACGGGTCAATTTCTCTAAAGCCTTCTTATCAGACATAAATATCAGTTTTCAACCTAAAGTAAGAATTACGTAAGGCGACAGAAGTAAAAACGAAACAAGCTTCTTCTTATAGACTCCAATCAAGAGCAAATGAGATAATTAAAGCCACGCTAAGAGTAATGGTACAGGGAGATCCTGTAGACTAGGATATGATATTTACTTAAAGAAGCCTCCCCTAAGCTACAACCCTATTTTTTTTTCGTTTTGAGATGCAGTATGGTAGAAATGTTAAGGGTTCATTAGACTTATTAAAAATAATTCAGTCGAAAGTCAGATCCTAGTCACGAAATGTGTTAACATGAGTGATCAACTTGAGGCAAAGGTTTGCAAAGTGGTAGAAGATAGCAACTAAAGCTAGTTAGTAGAATAAAGATAAACAAAAACTTCACTTTAAGGGGAATACGATAGAACAGGAAGTATAGATGAACCAGTTTCTGTACTGATTCTAATACCAGAAAATAGTTTAACGGCAGAGGGGATGGGGTCTTTCATTATAATTAACTGTGTTAATAAAATGATACATGATGTCTGTGCAGGGAATGAAGAGGTAATGGGACAAACATATTATGTAAATATCCTTAATTCATGGTACATTAAAGTCGAATTGAAACTTCTGTGAGATTTTTTTTAGAGGTCTATAGTAATATCAGTTAGCAAAAATGTATCTTAGATCCTTATGAGCTGGCAGGGCATGTTAATCCTTCGTTTGTGGCTTGTGTAAATTTTCCTACCACCCCAAGCTCAAAGATTTGCGGATTTTCGCGGCAGGCCATTCAAAATGGTATTCACAAAATGCTTACATCTTGTGAGGTCAACTGCAGTTGAAAGGTTTTGAAGGATTAATGCTTAAGCAATAGGAAGAAGTATAGAGATTGTGAGAGATTATGAGAATGTATCATATGAGAGGTCAAAGTGATTCTGGGAGGTTACGTACCCAAAAAACGTAACCTCTGTAGATATAGAGGAACTCAAGCAGAGGTGACATGTCAACTCTAAAAGAAAAGATAAAGAAATTGTTAAAAGGAAGAAAAATATGGAATTTTCTAGCCATTATGCAATGACCGTATTGTTATCACCTAAGACTAAAGGGATAAGATTATGTATTGAGCTAAGAATATTGAATAAAGTTAGGTCTTTCCTTGAGCTGATTGGGTATGACAGGAAGTTTATTTCTGAAATTGTTGAAATGTAGACCACTCAGAGTAGGAACCTGTAGATGGAGGAAAATAAAAGAAAATAATTATGCATAACCATTGTGCAAACTGATGAATTCCTTACAGCTACAGAGATAGTACCGGGTAAAATAGGTGCAAATGGCATAGACCATCCAGTGGAATATTTAAGCTGAAAGTTACTAGCATGCGAAAAAGCTCTTGTCACAGCTGAAAAGGTGTATTTGATAATCGTATGGGAAGGGAATTAAAAAATTAAGGCTCTTTTTCTGTGGCGAAGATTTTATCATGGAAACAGACCATAACCCTTTCATTTTGTTGTATAGGGTGTAAAATGAAAACAGAAAACTGCTGCAATGGACTTTGTCGCTACAGTAATTTAATATTTACAGTATATTATGGATCAGCAATTGATTATCTTTTATATTTGATTAACTCTGATTAAGCCTAGAATATATTATATATTGAGATGGTACTTAACGTTACCCAGCCTAGAATTAAAATGGATGTTGTGTGTGAATGTCTGGTTATGGAAGAATACAAATTTATGAACTTACTATTTCGAACCATGAACAGTAAAGGTGGAACAGAGGAGACAGAAAAATTGTATATGTATATATATAACATATCTGGACAAAGATTGTGGATTTTAAAGTGATACATATGTAAAAAGTATCAGTGTTTTACAACAGAAAGAGAATGGTTAAACACGAATAGTGACAATATAAGACTGGAATAACATCGAGATAACAGAAACACAGCAAAGATTTAATACAGTAAGTGCTGTTAAACGTATTCGGGAAAAAGATGTGTTATCCAGTTAGATGTAAGAAAGCATCAGTTGAAGTTGAGAAGAGAAAGATAAAGGCCAGATTTTTAGTCAGGGGTTAGGGGATCACTGAGTCATTAAAGAAATTAATGAAGGAATCGACACTTTTTCCCTTCTTCAATCGCTGTGGAGGTTTCGAACCCTTTGTAATTATGAGACGTTGTAAACTGGTATAATGGAAACAGGTGCTCAGCGTAGCTTTTAAAGAAGGAATTCAAACAACAGGAGTTTAACAGAGATAAATGAAACCCAGGAAATGTAAATAGAGAAAATGAATGAACGAGGGGATAATTAATGTGTTACCAGCAAGAAACAAAACCTAGTTCTAAATCTATGTGTTGTTCATTGTTGTAATAAATATCAGTTTGTTGGGAATATTAATATAAGTTTATTCCTGATAGAAAGAAGTGAGCTGAAGGGAAACGAAGTCTAAATATAACACGATTATAAGAAAGTTGTAACAAGAAAGCAGTCTATAACAAAGTGGTATCAAAAGAACAGTCTATAACAAAATGGTACCAAAAGAGTGGTCTATAATAAATTAATGCCATAACAATGGTATATAACAAAGTGGTACCAGAAGAGTGGTCTATAACAAAGCAGTACCACAATAGTGGTTTAGTGGTTTATAATAAAGTGGTACCGGAAGAGCAGTCTATAATAAAGTGGAACAGTTTATAGCAAAAACAGTGGTCCGTAATAAAGTGTGATCAAAAGAGTGGTCTATAATAAAGCGGTACCAGAGGAACAGTTCATAACAAAATATTACCATACGAGTGGTCCATAATAAACTGGTGCCACAAGAGTGGTCAATAATAAAGTGGTACCAACAAGTGGTCCATAATAAACTGGTACCACAAGAGTGGTCAATAATAAAGTGGTACCAACAAGTGGTCCATAATAAAGTGGTACCACAAGAGTGGTCTATAATGAAGTGGTACTACACAAGTGATCTATAAAAAAGTGGTACCACAAGAGTGGTCTATAATAAAGTAGTATCAGAAGAATAGTCTATAACATCTCATATATCTTTGTATAGTTTCACATTTCTAAATTAAAGTAAATCATACATAGAATTATTACATATTATTTGAGATATATGAAATTATCAATCAGTAAAAAACTGCCAATTAACAAAAATAGATTTTTCATTAATCGCACTTTTATCTTATCTGGTTTTAAAGTTCTGTTTTTTTTTATTTTTAAACCGTTCTAAATCCTTTATTTTTTATCAGTTGGTCATAGATATAAATGTTTATTGAACCACACTAATTTATATTACTAAACACTTTCTAGAGCCATTAATTCATCTTCTTACGTTTTTAAAAGTAAATAGTTTCGTTAGCATAGCTTGACCTTAATAAAATCTCAAGAAACATGAGTACATCTAAAGTAAACCGTACTGTCACATCTAAAGTAAACCGTACTGTCGAGTTCGGTTGAATTAACTCTCGTTTCATTTACCCGCATATACTCTTGTTTCGTAGATCCTCAGCTCAAATAAGTGTAATTAAATTGTTGGTTATAGCAGAAACTCCAGTCTGTAGACATGCAATACAATCAGTGGTCGTCAAGTTCTTACTTGGATTACATTATTATGTTACTTTGTAAGAGTGTAAGAGAGTGGAACACAGACATTTATTAACAATAAACTTCTGCATATTCTTAGAGGTGGCACCCTTGATATATATAAAAAACTAAATATTTCAAAACGCATCCAATTTGTATCTATAGTGAGCTCTGCCTGATATTAAGTAGGACTTCGTTATAATTTATTTCAGTTAATGTTCTACGCATAACATCACTGTAATGTATAGTTCATTCAACATTTTATTAATATCTCAATTTATCACTGAATATTTATCAGTGATAAATTCAGTAAATTAGAAATTTTAACTACTGCTAGATTCTCCAGAATTCGTAACTGCTGCTAATCGACTTTCATAAAATACCCAGATGTGGCAGTTGTTACATTTTGCAAAGGCAGACATGTACTACCACGTTTTTCTGGAGAGTGTTTCTTTTATATGAGTAGACAAGAAGTTTCTAACATGAGTTAATTTTCACATAGCAATGGAAATCTACTCTAAAACCTCTCACTCACTTTAAGAGATAAAGGAATTATTGCACATTTTGTTAAGGTTTGCGTGAATCTGTTTGAAGCCTGCTTGGTAGGTTTAGCATGGTTTGGTTTATATTTCGCACAAAGCTATACAAGGGCTATCTGCGCTAGCTGCCTCTAATTTAGCCGTGAAAGACTAGAGGAAAGGCAGCTGGTCATCATCACCTACCGATGACTCTTGGGTTACATTTTAACTCGCAATCTGATGGTCACGGGTTCGAATCCTCGTCACACCAAACATACTCTCCCATTCAGCCATGGAAACGTTATAAAGTGACAGTTAATCCCACTATTCGTTGACAAAAAGATAGCCCAAGAGTTGACGGAAGGCGATGACGACTAGCTGCCTTCTCTTCAGTTTTAAATTTCTAAATTAGGGACGGTTAGCGGAAATATCCCTCGTGTAGCATTGCGCGAAATTCAAAACAAACAAACTAATTAATTGGAGTGACCATAACAAAGTAGGCGAGCATTTTCGGTGACGAAAATCGAATCCTCGATCCCACAGTTTGCAACACGAGCTTCTCAAACACTAGGCTATGCTGGGCATGCTGTGGGGTCAAAACGAGAAAATTATCCAACTTATATGATTCAAGCAGATGTTTCCTTAATACCCCCCACCCAAAAAGAAGGCTTGTGAGTGTAAGTGACATGATTTGTTTACATTTATTGCCTTCTCTCTCTAAATTTTAGGGCCCGGCATGGCCAAGCGTGTTAAGGCGTGCGACTCGTAATCTGAGGGTCGCGGGTTCGCATCCCTATCGCGCCAAACATGCTCGCCCTTTCAGCTGTGGGAGCGTTATAATGTGACGGTCAATCCCACTATTCGTTGATAAAAGAGTAGCCCAAGAGTTGGCGGTGGGTGGTGATGACTAGCTGCCTTCCCTCTAGTCTTACATTGCTAAATTAGGACGGCTAGCACAGATGGCCCTCGAGTAGCTTTGTGCGAAAAACAAAAACAAACAAACTCTCTAAATTTTATTTTTATTAATAATAAAAAACGATTTTTGCTCATTTTACTAAGGTTTCTGGGAAAACTCCTATACCAATGTTAAATTTTTTATACCACTACGAAGAAATGTAGTTACAAAGGTTAAATGTTTGGAACTTACTGTTTCTATTGTTTCTTTTCTTCTTGTTGATTTTTGTTCTAGCAGTGAACACAAAAGTGGTGTGTTATTGTTTTGTGCTAACAGTCAAAGACACAATAGTTCGTTGTTGTTTTGTTTCAAAAAAGACAAAAATGGTTTGTTTTTTTGTTGTTGTTTTTACCAGTCAAAACACAAAAGTAGCTTGTTATTGGTATATTTTTGGGCAGTCATAACACAAAATTGGTTTATTATTGTTTTAATTTAGTAGTCGAGACACAAAAGTGGCTTGTTGTTTTGCTCTAGCAGTCAAAAGACAAAGTAGTTTTTTACTGTTATTTAATAGTTCAAACACAAAAGCGATTTATGGTTTTATTCTAGCAGAAAAAAACAACACAAAAAGAGCTTGTTATGGTTTTTTAACAGGAACACAAAAACAGTTTTATTATTGTGTTTTAGTAATCAAAACATAAAAAATCGTTTGTTATTAATTTGTTTTAGCAGTCAAAAGAGAGAAGTGGTTTATTATTTATTTTTAGCAATGACAGCACCAGAACAGTTTGTTATTGTTTTGTTCTAGCTATAAAAACACAAAATTAATTTATTATTTATTGTGAAAACAAAACAATCCAGTTTCGTATTTTGACTGCTAAAATCAATAAACAACCATTTTCATATTTTGACTATCAAAACACAAAAGTAGTTTTTAATTGTTTTTAACAGTTAAAACATAAAAAGGCTTGATTTTATCTTGTTTTAGCAATCGAAGCACAAAAGTTGTTTGTTATTGTTTTTAACAGTAAAAGCACAACTAGTTATTTTTTGTTTTAGTAGTCGAACACAAAAGTGACTTTTTAATTGTTGAAACACAAAACACAGAAGTAGTTTGTTATTATTTTTAGTTATGAAACACACTTGTTATTTCTGTTTTAGCAGAATAACACAAAACGCAAAATTGTTTTGTTGCTGTTTTGTTTTAGAAGTCAAAACACAAAAGTAGTTTGTTATTGTTTGTTGTAAGTTGTTTATTTGACAATAAACAAGAACAAGTTATTTGTAAAGTCTAATATGTCAGCATGCATGAACGAACTATTTCCTTTAAATCATTTGAATGATTTAGTTTTTACTGATATACTAAATAAGTTTTCTTTACTAAAAAACAGTCATTTGTCAGACCTGCATCTCAGTGATAACTATCAGAAAATGGATAGAGTTAAAACAACGTCATAATGCAATCTTGCTTTAAATTCAGTAATTAGAAGATTGCACGTACAATTTACAAGCACGTTATTCCAATAAGATTGGAAAACTCAATGTATAGAACATTTTTATTTTGATATATAGCAAATAAGTATCTTTTTTGTTGTTTTTTCCTCATCTCCAACAGGTTTAGTAATAACGTCACAAAAGATGTTTTATTATATATATATATACAAGCCATGTATACATATTACTTTATATCCCTAAATATCAGGACAAACCTTGCTAGAGAGTGCCTTCTCTTATGTTTGCTAAATCCGGGAAGAGTGATTCGTTGGAGATAAGTTGGAATTTTTCGATCTTACTATTTGTGTTGTTGTGGTGTTTCATAGCTTTATAAGACTACCTTCTGGTTTACTTGTGTTTAAGGGTAAATAATTACGGCTAATGTATTTTTATACGAAACAAGAAGACTGTTTACATAAGAAAAAAATAATTTTTAAAGGATCAGTTTTCATGAAAGCATAAGTTACTTCACACACAAAAACACCAATCGACTCGTTTTCGCTCATATATAACACGATTTACTCTCAACTCGTTCCAAATGAAATTCTATACCCATTATAAATATGTTTCCTATTACATTACGTCGTCATGAACAAAAAAAGATGCGCTCTAATTCAAAAATTCTATGGTATGAAACAGTCTATACATCAGTCTGGTAAAAGAGAAATATGTGTGCATGAATATAATCTGGTCCAGTATCATCTTGCTACATAACGTGATTCTTAACAAAAGAAAGGTAACTACGTTTGATAGGAGAACAGCAATTAAATCGATTTTTATCTTGGATGTGACTTTCATTTCCTAATACTTTTGTAGTCAATATTATTACAACGCAACTTGAAACATTTTCATCAGAAAGCATTATTATTCATTGTTCTTTCCTCAAAAATATATAATTTAATCAATCGGAGATAAATTTAAATTTGTTCTGACAAAGTTGATGAATAATTCAATGAAATATGTCATTTCCAACCGTTATTATCACGTGTCTATAACTTAATCCAATTTCAATTTGGTAATGTACAATGTCGATATATATGTCTCTCGCTTGAAGCTCCGAAAACAGCCAACCTTTCATCTATTTTCGTATCAGTTGAAATCGAGAAACGAATACGGTGATAATTTATTTTTTAAGATGATATAACTTAATTCATTCTCTCAGTTTGTAATTATGTTTTTATTTTATGTTATCCTTAGATTGTAGTTTTAGTCCTTAAAGTCTTAATTTAATAGTAAACTCATTAACAGGTGTTTGATTATCTGAAACTAATAGTAAATTAAATAGTTGTTTAATAGTTTGATTTAAACAATAAAAGCAGTCACTGCTTCATTGTCTTACTGAAATAGTGAGATAATCAGCCTCTTATTGGTAGTGTCGGTGTATGTTTTCTTATAACAAATCCACATCAGGCTATTTGCTGAGTCCACCGAGGGGAATCGAACCCCTGATTTTAGAGCTGTAAAGCCATAGACTTACCGTTGTACCAGCGGGGGACTTTATTGGTAATATGTAGTCTCTACGATCTCCAAGGTAAATACGAAAACCTTGATAGTGTGAATTGAGCAGTAAAATATATTGTGTTATTGTCTGAATTCAACAATTATAACTGTCACTACTCCATAGTCTGTATAACTGTCACTACTCCATAGTCTGTATAACTGTCACTACTCCATAGTCTGTATAATTGTCACTACTCCATAGTCTGTATAATTGTCACTACTCCATAGTCTGTATAACTGTCACTACTCCATAGTCAGTATAACTGTCACTACTCCATAGTCTGTATAACTGTCACTACTCCATAGTCTGTCACTACTCCATAGTCTGTATAACTGTCACTACTCCATAGTCTGTATAACTGTCACTACTCCATAGTCTATATTCAACAGTAAAATCAATCAATATTTTACAGTCTGAGTTCATTAATAAAATCAATTGATATTTTCTAACTTAAGTTAAATAGCATTCAGTCGGTGTTTCATAGTAAAGCCAACCACTGTTTCATGGTTTGAGTTTAACAGTAGAACCATCCACCCACCATGTAATGATTTAAGTTTAACAGTAAAACTAACAACTCTTCGGTGGTCTCAGTTCAACAATAAAACTAACCATTGTTCAATGATCTGAGTTTAACAGTAAAACCGAACACTGACTGATGATCTATTGTCTCTGCATGTGGTATATCCAAACTATATATAATGCAGCTTATGTTATATTTCACTCAAAACTATTCAAATACTATCTTCGCTGAACGTCTCTAAATTTTGAAATAACAGACAACATGAAAGCCAGCTAGCCAATACCACCCATCGGTCACTCTTAGACCACTCTTTATCAGCAAATAATGAGATTGACCGTTACATTATAACGATCTACGGCTCAGAGAACGAGAGTATTTGATGACGAAATTCAAACCGATGACCCAAAGGTTTTAAGTCAAACAACCTAATGACCAGGCTATGTCAGTCATAAATTGTAGTAAAAATAATAAACATATATATGTGTGTGATTAAAACTTCACATAATAAAACATATTGTAAATATGCTTTGGTTCTCCTGTTTGTATATGAAAACATCTTCAATTTTGTTTATATTTGTTTTCATCTCGACACTACTGCGATCTTCTCTAGTGCAATTAATATTTCGTTTGGACTGTTTCATTCGAATATTTAAAAATTATAAACTAGTGGATGTAAACCTTATAACTTACTAGTATTTGTAGGCCTGCCATGGCTATGTGCTTAAGACTTGATTCCTAATCTGAGAATTGCTAATTCGAATCCCGGTTCCACCAAACATGCTCGCCCTTTCAGCCAATCCTGCTATTTCTTGGTAAAAGAGTAGCCTAAGAGTTGGCGGTGGGTGGCGGTAACTAGATTTCTTCCCTCTACTCTTTCGCTACTAAATTAGGGGTAGATTGCGCAAATAGCTCTCGGTTAGCTTTGCGCGAAATTCAAGTCAAAATATTATTTATTTACAGTTACATATAAAAATATATTCTCAGTTTACTGCTTGCTTAGTGGAAGGCTTAGTCAATTTATCAAACCGGTTAATAACAACAGAATAGGGATAATTTACACTAATAAATTCTGTAAAATTCAAAGTAGATGACTACGATACCTACACCTAAAAACAATGGTAACAATACAGCAGGCGGTCGTGATATAGTTTTTGTAATAATATTCCCTGAAAAAGAAAATGGTACCAAACGTATCAATGAAGCTAATACACTAAAGTTACCTGTCGTTGGTTACTAGACCGAGTTACTTCAGGCCTACTGTATTATAAACGTTCACTCGACTCCCACACTTCTGATCTCCACGCTGTTCTTCCGTCTTCTTACTTAGTCGCTCGAGGTCAGATGAAAACTAGCGCGAGATGGATCGATTAGGACGCACAAGAGGGCGCACTATCGTCAATACACTGAATGCGCAGATTTTTCTTGTATAATACGTCACTGGTCCGTGAAATAAAACTAACTTATTTTAATGTATTTTACTATGATAAAGACAGTTGATATTACAACTGCGTTGTAGTGTCACTAAACGAACAGTTTTTTACTTATTACATGAGTTTACTAGTCACTTCTTCGACCTTGGATTGTGTGAAACACTTTTACTTATTCGTGTTTTCATATTTAACATTAACATGCAATCTTGTCCAGAACTGAGCGTTGCAACAAAACCATACGTATCAATATACACGCAGGAAAACGTTTGTACATACAAACTTGAACTTTGTTCAACAAACGCATTGCCATAAGATGCATTAAAAAGTCGAACCCTTGATGTTAGCGTTGTAAATCCGAAGATTTACCGCTATCTCCCGGGGAAACTCATCATTAAAGAAAGGGTTGATTCTTAGCTAATTCCAGTAACTTTGGAATAATTGCTTCGATTAATCTTTCTACTTTTTTATATTTTTAAATATTAAATCACACGTTTACAATAATTTTTTATGTACTTTCATTGATTCACCACATGAACTTCATCTAACAATAATAATACATACACTACTCTGTAAAAGTGTTAGGACAAAGCCAAACATTAAACTTCAGGCTACTTTCCAAAAACAGCAAAAGGTAAATTTCAGGTGAAACATCAGAATGTTATTAACCTTCATATTTAGTACAACAGAAACTCAGTGAAAGAGCTTGAGTTCAGCAAACAGTTGCTAATTTATGTGACCATTTTCCTTTAATAACTGCAGGCAGTCTTTCGACATTGTTGTAATATACTTAATCAAAGTGTCCTTTTGGATTTTACCCAAAATATCTCAATTACACTCCCATAAAAAAAATTTTGGAAGTAATTTTTGATTTGTCAAGTTTTGATCTATTAGATCCCAAAGGTCCGGCATGGACAAGCGTGTTAAGGCGTTCGACTCGTAATCCGAGGGTTGAGGGTTCGAATCCCGGTCGCACCAAACATGCTCGCCCTTTCAGCCGTGGGAACGTTATAATGTGACGATCAATCCCACTATTCGTTGGTATTAGAGTATCCCAAGAGTTGGCGGTGGGTGGTGATGACTATCTGCCTTCCCTCTAGTCTTACACTGCTAAATTAGGGACGGCTAACGCAGATAGCCCTAGAGTAGCTTTGCTCGAAATTCAAAACAAACAAACATATACCAGTACCGTGTGCTAACTCCTTACTTGCTTTATTCTATATAATTAAGACATTTCATGGGGTACCATGAAAGTTGTTTCAGACTCTAAATTTGATCACTATGTTTATTCAAACATGGTATGCCCTTAATACGAGTATATGGGAATTATAAATAATGATAAGTGTTATCACTCTGGCTCATTCATTTGTCAACAGGGTCGAGTAAAGTATTACCACAGTGTTGTTCTTTAATGACATGGAAGAATTAGCTCCATAAAATGGAAAGAATGACTTTTGCACAATAGTGTATATATATTTGAGTCTAGTTAAAGTCCTTTGATTTGGTTTGATAGTGATAATTCAACCCACCAAAATACCTAACCATGAGAAAACAAAATTAGTATGAAGTTTCAGACTGATAGTCAAATATGCCTTGTGAGTGAAGCGAGACAGAAACAGTTTGCACTCCAGGATATTTCAGTTGAACAGTGTGTTCGCTTTGTTAGCCCCAGTCCTAGAGTTTCTTTTCACTTATCGGCTTCTTCTCGTACACTAACGTTTTAGGAACTATGGTAAATCATGGAATGGGCCTAGAGCTCTGACACTATAAAGAATTTTATTACTAACCTTTGTAATTCACTAATTGTCTAAGGACTTACAACGCTAGAAGCCGGGTTACGATACCCGCAGTGGACAGAACACAAATAGCTTATTGTATAACTTTCTGTTTGACTACAAACAAACCTTTTTTAGATACAATCATGAAAATATCTTTAAAAAACGTGAAGTAAAAATACAAACCTTATTAAAGCCTTTGTCATCTGGCCAAGTCTTCTAAATAATTAAAATTGTATAAAATATTCTTAGAATTACCAGGTGAACTGGAGGAATTTGATCCTCTGCTAGTTTTCCTTTTTTTCATCAGCTGATAATCAGAA
Source organism: Tachypleus tridentatus (assembly GCF_004210375.1). Classification (NCBI taxonomy): domain Eukaryota; kingdom Metazoa; phylum Arthropoda; class Merostomata; order Xiphosura; family Limulidae; genus Tachypleus; species Tachypleus tridentatus. Next base: position 61,908,023 of record NC_134826.1, on the reverse strand, counting down.
ATATTATAAAGCACTTTGTCAAGTTATTCCACAAAGGTTGACATATCACACTGAAAATGTCTTAGTTTATTCAACTTTTTAAGTAGGTTCAAGTCAACCGAAACCTAGCCCTAATATGACTTTCTATTACTTCTTTGAATTGAACGAATTAAATACATAAAATCTGTTGTAAGAACAATTTTACATTAGTATCAACGTTTAGAAAGATATTTGTGCAAAAATATATTATTTATTGTTTCGTACTGTTTGGAAGAGATTTTAAAGATAGAAAAAATGAGAATGACAAACTTTTATTGTGTGGTTGAGAAAACTTTTTTTCTATCTTTCCGAGCTGCATTATACTGACTTTCTTTTAGTTAGGCCCGGTATGACCATGTAGTTAAGGTGCTCGACTCGTAATCCGAGGGTCGCGGGTTCGAATCCCTGTCACATGAAACATGCTTACCTTTTCAGCCATGGGGGTGTTACAACGTGACGGTTATTCCCACTATTCGTTGTTAAAAAAGTAGTCCAAGCGTTGGCGGTGGGTGATGATGACTACCTGCCTTACTTCTAGTCATAAACTGCTAAATTAGGGATGGCTAGCGCAGATAGCCCTCGTGTAGCTTTGCACAAAATTCAAAAATAAACACTCTTTAGTTAGGTCCGGTATGGCCTGTTAATTAAGTCGCTCGACTCGTAATCCGAGGTTCGCGGATTCGAATCCTCGTCACACAAAACATGCTCGACCTTTCAGCAGTTGGGGCGTTATAATGTGACGGTCATTCCCACTATTTGTTGGTAAAAAAAATAGCCGAGAAGTTGGTGGTGGGTGGTGATGACTAGCCGCCTTTCCTCTAGTCTTACAATGCTAAATTAGGGATAGCTAGCGCAAATAGCTCTCACGTAGCTATGCGCGAAATTCAAAAACAAACAAATAATCAGTTCTTCAGTTTTGGAAAAACGGTTTATTTCTAAGATATCTAATTTTAATAAGAAAAATTAAGATTAGTGACAGAATAAATCACACGGCGATTTATTAATTACCACATCAACAAAACTACCATAAAAATGTCCACGTTAATAATAATGTCCTCATTGTACAGGCATACTCCCCTTTAATAACACAGGCCTGTGTTGGTTTATTGTCTAGAACGTTTCACATGTTCTACAGTAATTCGTGTATGCCGAATCTTAAAGTGATACCCACGTTTCTCCATCACGTACAGATTTCTCATAAAACGTCATAAGAACTTTACATAAGAGAATCAGTTTCATTGAAATAGGATCATAATATTATGCTTAAAATGGCGACAACCACTGACTGTAAATTTCTCTAGACCAACTGCGACGTAAGTCTTATCGATCGTTCTAGAATCCGCATTAAACACACCACAAATACATATACAGTGACAGATCACATAACGCGTCATTTCTCTATGGTATTTGGTTGTATGTGCACTTTGACCTTGTTTTTGTTTTTGGTTTCCATATTATTTATTCGTCGCTATAGCAACAAAAGGTTGTGCAAATGATCCAAACATATTCTGTTATAATTGTGGTGCCCCCTGCTAGTACAACGGTATGTCTCCGGATTTACAACGCTAAAATCAGGGGTTCGATTCCCCTCGGTGGGCTGAGCAGATAGCCCGATGTGGCTTTACTATAAGAAACACATATAATGGTGGTAAATTTATTGTAATTGTTATCTAAGTAAGAGTTTTTCTTCCTGGTTTGTAAAAACTCCTTACGAGTTAGAAAAAAATGAATATTATTTTCCAACTCCGCTCAGCTGAATTATGGAAAATCTGTTATTCAAACAATAAGGTTTATGAACTTTAAATTCGCAGGTCTTTCTAGAGTACTGTGTAATATTGCGCAGCACGTATTTGAATAAAACTCACTCGACGCAGCAAAGTCCTTTCCCGAGAAAATAAAGAATGATTTCTTCAAAAACCTGTCACATCAATGTGAGAAAGATTAGTCTACTATATTCAAGAGGCCCGGCATGGCCTAGCGCGATAAGGCGTGCGCTTCGTAATCTGAGGGTCGCGGGTTCGCGCCAAACATGCTCGCCCTCCCAGCCGTGGGGGCGTTATAATGTGACGGGCAATCCCACTTTTCGTTGGTAAAAAGAGTAGCCCAAGAGTTGGCGGTGGGTGGTGATGACTAGCTGCCTTCCCTCTAGTCTTACACTGCTAAATTAGGGACGGCTAGCACAGATAGCCCTCGAGTAGCTTTGTGCGAAATTCTAAAACAAACAAACAAACAAAACTATATTCAGGTTACGTTCATTACCAAACGACTGTTAATATAAGAGCCGTCAAAAAAGATGGCGCTCACCCCTTGATTATAAGTTTATTACCTTATTATCATGCTTCGATAAGCTACTGGAAAAGAAAAAAACGATCTCCAAGATAATATTAATTCGTTACTTAGAAGGTAATGACCTTCTAAATGACATCGAGCCCAAACAGAAAAACGACCCACAATTTAGCCTGTCAATCAAAAATTGTTTTCATTTAATTTAATCACAAACAAATGACTGTAGCCGTCTTTCTGGATGGACAAAAGCGTTCGATGGAGCGTATTGCACTACAAGCCTAGATTATAATTATCTCTGTTGAACGTTCCTGTTTCTTTCAACCCGCTGGGCCTCTAACTTCCTGTGTTCAAGCATAAAAAAGTTAAAATAACTTATTTCTAACAAGACTAGAAGAAGAGGCACTACAAAGTTCCTCTATCAGTTCAATGTTATACATAATCTACGTCAATAATATAAGTTTTCACATGACCTTAACCCTAATTCTCAACTTGCAAAAATACGGCACTATGGGTCGTTCAAACAAATGAGTGTTAGCAGTTTATTATGTACAAGCTATAGCCTTTCAAGGAAACCCAAAGTAAACAGGTACTAAAACTGGAAATTGTCCATTGTATTTTTTTCTAAAACCACAAATTTCTAGGTTTAAGTGTTGATTAAAAGTTTAAAAGGTTACATCAGATAAACCTACATGAATCTCCTCATGAATCAGTTTTCAACAACGAACATATTTATATAATAAACTCTTACAGAAAACTGATGTATTTGAATTTCGCGCATGGCTACACGAGGGCTATCTGCGTTAGCCATGCCTAATTTAGCAGTGTAAGACTAGAGTGAAGGCAACTAGCTAGTCATCATCACCCACCGCCACCGCTTGGACTACTCTTTTATCAACGAATAATGAGATTGACCATCATATTATAACGCTCCCCCGACTGAAAGGGCTAAGCATGTTCGTTGGTGTGACAAGGTTTCGAACCAGCGACCCTCGAATTACGAGTCGAGTGCCTTAACCACGTGCTCATGCCGGGCGTTTTTTTTTTAAGTGATTACTCTAAACTTTCAACTTACCATTACAAGATGTATTAAGGAAATATAAAATAAACTTATATCTTAGAACAAACTTCAAATTAGTCAGAATAAACAGCTAAGACCAGTGACTCCCCCAGTGGCACAGCGGTCTGTCTCTGTACGTACGATAGTACAATGAAAATAATGACCTCATGTGACACATCTTTTTAAGATTTAGTTATTACAACGATAATTCGAGAAGAGGGACAATTGACAATGGTTTTTCACGTAATCATGTTGACAGAATACCAGTAACTTCCATATGTTGACGCTGGTAGCCGTGACATCATGACCACTAAGACATTCAGACACGCGTCATTTGCTGTTGTAATTTGAAAATAAAACCACGGCTAGTATTTGGTTTTAAAGGAAAAACAAAGTTTCCTAAACTGGGATGTTCGTGGATACTGATATCCCCTTCGCGAAAAAGGGAAGTTTTGCTAAGTTCGTGGGGTTAAAAGAAATTTAAGAGTTAAGTCGTAACTGCTAATTTGGCTGGTATGGAGATGTGACAGATGACTGAAAGTTCAGGTAACTACGATGACGTTTATGAGAAGAAATGGAGTGATAATACTCGGTAAAAAACCTGTCTCAATAAAAGACCTACCAGTAAAGTCGCCTACTGGGTGGTAAAAAAAAATGTAGAGTGCCTAAGAATCTGTTGTGAAAGAAACATTGTAGTGATCAGAAATTTCTGTTGTGTGCAGGTTTAAAAATTCATATTTTCACATACATGAATGAACATTTTCTGCTGTAAAGAATTTATGTAAACGTAAATGCTATGTTAAGTTTGTTTGTTTTGAATTTCGCACAAAGCTACTCGAGAGCTCTCTGCGCTAGCCGTCCCTAATTCTACAGTGTAAGACTAGAGGGAAGGCAGCTAGTCTTCACCACCCACCGCCAACTCTTGGGCTACTCTTTTATCAACGAATAGTGGGATTGACCGTAACATTATAACGCCCCCACGGGTGTAAGAGTGAGCATGTTTGGCGTGACGGGAATGCGAACCCATGACCCTCAGATTACGAGTCGCACGTCTTAACATGCTCGGCCATGCCGGGGCCAATACTGTGTTCAGAGAACCTGAGATATATTGTACTTCAATGTGCATTCTTTCGACTGGATATAAATTTGTTTTACGACTACTACTGGAACAGCACACGCACAAGTCATTTTTAGCAGATCCCCAGTGGCACAGCGGTGTATCTGTGAACTCACATCGTAAGAAATCGGGTTTCGATTCCTGTGATGGACAGAGTTTAGATAGCCCATTGTAAACTTTGTGCTTGATTCCAAACAAGCAAAAAACATTTTTTAGCAAATTGGTGGTTTGAAGCACGTTAACACGTTACTCTTGGGACAGATGACACGCGTGTCAACCAGCCTTACAATGATGAACTTGAATGCGTTTTTTATGCTTCTAAGACAAGGTCAGATATAATACAAAAATACTTGACTACACTCTGATTGGTTTTTATTAATGTTTAAACGTTGAAAAAATTAAAGAAAATTCTTGCAAATTCTTCATTGCTTCTCTACTATTATTTTTTGTAATATTTTTCCTAAACTTTGAATCTCAATCTATATTTCTAGGCAATATGAGATGAGAAACAGTTAAAACATTTTTGTTTCGTTTACTTAAATCTGCAACAAGGATACTGATATAAATAAAATGTTTATGATATAGTTTCATTCGTGTCAACTTTCCAGGTACTGGTTGACACGCAGCGCACTTTTCTATTTTGTTCATTTCGGGAAAAAAAACCTAACAAATATGTAAATTTTTGTTGGTAGAGCAGTTTCTTATCACACATAAATCACACTAAAAAATCAAAAACAGAAGAAGAAATCAGCTTTATTTTACTCCGTGTTTCAAAACGAGTTATTATTAAAATTACATTAAATATTTTTAACAAAACTCGTAATATGCTTCAATTCTTTGTTGACTTTGTGTCTCGTGTAATTGCAGATGGTAACTTATGTCATTTAATGTAAAACAAACATTTGTTACTTAAATGAAGTAAACTTACATGAGGATAAAAGGGGAATGTTAATATGTCATTTTCCATTTCATAATTTTTTTACCTAATTTTTTGTACAATGAATGGTAATGCAGCAAAATAAATGTTGAGCTTTCACTTCAGTAGGAAATCCAGTCTTCAATACTGGCATGAAAACATGGAAATCCAATCTTCATTATTGGCATGAAAAGATGGAAATCCAGTCTTCATTACTAGCATGAAAACATTGAAATCCAGTCTTCATTATTCTAAACTTAAGTCTAATAAGTGCTTACGTATCCAGATGGAGCATAATTTACCTTGGCAAACGTTTGTTCGTTACTCTAAAACATAATAAAGAACACAGTGATAAGAAAAGGAAGAAAACAAAAATTAACATAATGAAAAGAAGCAAGTGAATGAAACAGAAACTTTAACAATGTTGAAGAGCAAAAAAAGATGTAGATGATGTAAAAAGTTGAAGAAAATAAAGTAATTTATAAGTATGAAGTCGTCGAATTATTGTTAAGCGAGTCATTTTAAGAAACAGATTAGAAATTTGAAAATGGGAAATATGTAAATTACTTTTATGCAAACAAAGCTATGTAAATTAGCTGGCATGCGAGAATTATCAATAATACGTGAATTCTAAAAAACTAAGAAGTTTTAAGAATACACATCAATCGTTTGCTCTCCATCTATAAGACAGCACATTAATTTTCTTAGGGTAATAATGTACACAACTCATATGTGATGATAATCGATTATCATGTACATGTACGGTTTATAAAATCTGAAGTAGAATTTATTTCACGTCCGTCTCAAAAATATATTTTGAAAAGAGAGAGAAATCGTTTGTGAGAACAATCTTGACAAATTAGTTTAATAAAAGTTAAAGTTAATATATTTGTAATTAATTGTTGAAAATTTACTAAATCATGTAATTTTTATATCTTTATACGTTAAATAGTATGCTTACCGAATGAAATAAATTATTGACTTTATTAACAAAATGGTTTACAGCTGGATAAAAGAAGAAATAAGTTAAGTGAAGCTTTTAATATCGTCTGCTTGTATTTATCTCTCGTTTAGACATATTAGAAAGTAATACGTGCCCTATGGCATGGTGGTCGTGCAATTTAAATCGGCTACTTGAAGAGGGCACTGCAATCGAAATGAAAAATAAAACTGAATACAATATTTCATAATAAATATAGAATACATTATACTTTAATTAATATTATGTAAAAGTCAGATATGTGGATAATAGATTTTCGTTTATTACAATAAGATTATGATTGATTTCCCACACCATTACACCACCAGCAGCAGCTTAGATAACACGGAATGAAAAAGATCAAGTGTCTCAAAACTTCGGTCCACAAACTCGCGCGTTAACCATTAGAGCACGCTCGACCAGACTGATAACATGAGGCAAAAATGTTTAAAAATATATATATTTATCAATCATGTTGTGAGATTTTATTTGAACTCTTCAAAATTTTGTAAATCAGTTGGAACTTATAATAATCATGGATTATTTAGCAGTCAATTATTATCACATTTGATTGATTCTTCTTTCAATAAAAATATTCTTAATACAATATACATTTATTCCCAATTTTTCACGAGTTTTCAGTTATAAGATAAAAGTTTTATAATATACCCTATAAGAAGTTAAAAATGAACGTATTTACAGGAACTGTATGAATGTGTCATTAATGTTCTGTAGGCTTAAATAACGTTTTATACAATTCTCTCTCACTTGTTCAGTGTTTGTTCTATTTGTCTGTAGTTCTAATGGTACGTATTGTTTCAAAGTGTTTGTTTGTTTTTGAATTTCGCGCAAAACTACACGAGGACTTTCTGCGCTAGCCGTCCCTAATTTTGCAATGTAAAACTAGAGGGAAGGTAGCTAGTCATAACCAACCACCGCCAACTCTTGGGTTACTCTTTTACCAAAGAATTCTGGGATTGATGTTACATTATAACGCCCCCACGACTGAAAGAGCGAGCATGTTTTGTGCGACGGGGAATCAAATCCGCGACCCTCGGACTACTAGTCGAGTGTCTTAACCGCCTGGCCATGCCAGGTCTGTTTTGTAGTGTAAAACCACACAATTGGCTATTTGTGCTCTGTCCACATTCAGGAATCGAACGTCGAGTTTTAACGTTGTAAGTCCGTAAACTTATCTTCGACGCACCCAGACGCTGTAATGGAACTTAGTAAATACAAAGTCGTTCTTTAGTCATGCTTTGTTTTGTTAAATAAACTTTTTTCTATGTTTTTATTTTTAGACTTTCTGATTTATAGCGTGTTTTTTGGGTAATATACCTGTTGCTTCAACTTACAGTGATCTAGTTATTTCGTAACCTTAGTGGCTGAGTAAAACATGACCTTTACAACAAGTGCTTTCTTATAGCAAAGCCACATTGGGCTATCTACTGAGCCCACCGAGGGGAATCGAACCCCTGATTTTAGCGTTGTAAATCCGTAGACATACCGCTGTACTAACGGGGGGCCTTTTACAACAAATCAATAACAAATAATTTTGAAACTCAATCAAAAAAATATTAATGTTTCGTGAAAGCAATAACATTATTAAAAAGGTGAAATAATAAACTTTCTAAGTTATCTGGAAGACATGAAAACAATGGTCATATAAATTTTTGTAAGGTGGAAATATTTTTTTATTGTGTATATCAGGAGAAAGACTTGAATACTGGAAAACATTAAGCCTTTACTTAATACTGACACCAGAAATAGTTCATCTACAATATAGAACATTACAGTTTAGATAAAGATCGTAAAAATAATTGAAAAATAAATTTATCGAATTGATTACTTGTTTGTTAAACACTTTCGTCCAAAGATATACGAGGGTTATCTGCGCTAGCCGTCCTTAATTTTTCCGTCCGCGTCGCGCCAAACATGCTCGCCCTCCCAGCCGTGGGAGCGTTATAACGTGAAGTTCAATCCCACTATTCGTTGGTAAAAGAGAAGCCCAAGAGTTGGAGGTGGGTGGTGATGACTAGCTACCTTCCCTCTAGTTTTACACTGCTAAATTAGGGACGGCTAGCACAGATAGCCCTCGAGTAGCTTTGTGCGAAATTCAAAACAAACAAACAAACCTTACTTTTTCAAAGATGGACTACAGAGAAGACAAGTTGACATCGCCAGCCACTGCCAACTCTTGGGCTACTATTTTGCCGACGAATAGTAAGATTGACTGTCACATTATAACGTTTCCACAGTTGAAAAATTACAGATTGTTTGGTGTGGCAGTGATTCGAAACCGCACCACTCAGATTAGTAGTCGAGCTCCCTCAACCAGGTGACCATATCGGGCCTACCGAATTAAGAATACAAAACTAACATTATATGATAGTTACAGATTTTGCCCGATATCTACGATTCATTCCAAGAAAGAAATAAAAGCAAAAACCTTTAAAAAATCCCAAAGGCCATAGAAAAAGAAACAATTTGTACATAAAAGAAGAAACAGTTTGTACATAAGAGGAGAAACAATTTGTACATAAAAGAAGAAACAGTTTGTACATACATTTTGTATGTTTCAGTTAAAGGATAAAACATACTGATGTCGAACAAATTAAGGAGAAAGAAGTTGATATTTTAAACATGTAAATAAAATGTTTCTAAATTTTCAACGTAATGCAAGTCGCGTGTATAAGACGAAGTGCTATTTTTACAACTTGTGTATAGAATGATTTAAAACTTTCTCTCGCAAATCCGAAAATTATAATAACACACATTCACACAGTTAGTACTGAACTGGAAGAATTGAAAGAGAAACTATGACTGTTGTAAGAACGTATAAGAAACGATCAAACCACACAAATTACCTTGTTCATTTTTGGAAAGTTTTCTTCAATGTTAAAAACGTTTGAAGATTTTAAAAATTGGAGATAGACAAAAACATGAAAAAAGACATTATGCTTTGCAGGAAACAGCGAGAGACCAGACGACTCGTCTATCAAACTTTTTGCTCTTAAATCTGTCTGAATTGTCTTGTGAGACCGAATGAAATTCCTGAAATGAAGTGTGACAGTTTAGGAACATAATTTTTTTTTTCCTTCGATAAATTTGGAAACTATATGAAAACGTTAAAATCAAAAACATTTTTAAACCAAATATATAGTAGAATGTATATATTGTAATGTTTAAAACTAAATGTTTTTTTGGAATTTCAAAGTTTATAAAATTTTATTTTAGTACGACGAACGACGTAAAATACATTAATCTCAGTGCTACTTATATGTGGGATTTATATATATATATAGTTTATCTCTACTTTATATTTAAGTATGTTCTGTGAGGAGATTTTCCTGTTACTCGATTATTGGAACGAAATTACTCATTAAATTACTGTTGCATGGCACTGGGTAAATTTTACAAATCTCTGTCATCTCAAGTTATTTTCACTTTTGTGCTTTTTCTATGTTGGTTGTTAAGCGCCAAATTACGCAATGGGCTATACGTATTGTATACCCATGGGCCTATTCTTTTTAGTAACCCAACTTACGAATGATAAAATAAAATAAAAGCAAGATTTCCCGAAAGTCATAATTAGAATTAGATCTTTTAGGTTTATGTTCTCCTAGGCGTAACGGTTTTTACCGTTATAATCTTTCAGACTTAATGATGAACCTACGAGGGGAGGTACAGTTTTTCAACTGTTATATTTAGTGCAAATGATTTTGGTCCTGTATAAATATTGATAGCGAATAAACGATGCTTCATGTACAAAAACACCCATTCGTTCGGATTTGTTGGGTGTGTTACTTTTAAGAGGGGGTAATAACTTTAGTCCTACCTGCTTGAATATTTTACAGAAAATTTCATAAGATTTCGAAAGCGAGAACTATTTAATTAACAGATAAACTTTTATACCCAATAATCAGTCTCTTAAATATTTATAATAATATCTTACAAAATTTACGGAAACGCAATGCTAATATAATTTGATGTTTTAATATAAAATTAATCAAATTAAGTTCTGATCAGAGCAAGTTATGAACTCAGTTCGAAGCTAAAAATCAACCTGGCAATCAGTACAATTAATTAAGTACACATTTATTACGTTTCTACTTACGAATATTTTAATGCATGGTTCTCTCAGTCAAGTACCTTCGTTATTAAAGATGATTTTTACCGTAATCAGCATGTCATTAATAGTTTGGTATGTTTATATTTCTCTTCACCTGTGAAACAAATTCTGTAAGGAAAGAACATACATTTTGGTGTTAAAATTATTGTTTAATTGTCAAATGGTTAATAAAACTCAAAAGTTTGACCATTAACTGTGTAATTAGTTTTACTCATTTTATCTGTCAAAACATAAAACCTTTACCACGATGTCGTTCGAAATTAATAAAATATGTTATCTGGAAACATGAAATGTAGAATCAGAATAACTAAATCATTTTACATTCTCACTTGATTTTGTTTAACTTTTTTCATTTTCTCTGATTCTAATCTTTGATTTTGACGACATGACCAGAAAAGAGTTGAACAGTTTTCCGTGTAACAATAATTTTAAAAAATCGAATGGTCATTATAGATTATTAAAAAATATATCAGTCTTATTCAATATACAGGTTTTCAAAAGAAAGCCACAAAAACAAGACAAATGTGTTCATACATATGTAGAAACAAAAACGATATAAACAAATATATCTGATAAAATATTTTGGGTTTCTGAATGTATCTTGAAAATATCAGAATATTATATACAGAACGAAAGTGATATGTTTTTCTTGATGACGAGAAACTTGAAATAAAATGTATCTCAGAATTGTTGGTATGGTATCAACACTTTTATTGATAAGGAGAGAACAACGTTTTGGCCTTCCTAAGTCATCTTCGGGTTAAAAAGGTTCTTAACCCGAAGATGACCTAAAAAGGTCGAAACGTTGTTCTCACATTATCAATGAAAATGATATGTACTTTTGTTATTTAATGTTGTGACACAATAATAATATTTATTTGTTGTATTGACACATAATTCCATTCTAAATATCATAAAGCGATAATTTGATTTTTAAGAAAATACTCTGAAGACAAGCTTTACAAATGCGTATATATATGTTAGTGAGATTAAATAATTACATTCAACTGAAGCCAAATGAAGAAACAATATCATGAGGAAGGACTGCGTTAAAAACAGCAAATTCCAACCCCTGATTAATTATATTACAACCATAATTTTAAGCCATAAACAAAACACATTAAAATTAAATAAAATACGCTGATTATTTTAAAAAAATATTCTAGGGTACAAACTACAACGTGGGATAATAAAATATATTCTAGGTTTTGAAGGTGACTACAAAAGTAGGACCCACATTGTGATGGGGATACACCGTCTACCAGTGTTAACCTCCAGTTTGCTAATCTCACATAAGAAGATGAAAAACTTAGAAATTAACAAAGCGAGATCTGAGACCTGTATAATACGCTTTAGTTGTAAATTATTTACTTTATCGTTTTTCAAAAAATTAAAGTAACTCGTCATACTACTTATTGTTTATCTTGATTTATCTAGAATTTTACATTAGTTATAAAGTAACATTACGATATTAAAATATCTTGTAGTAATAGATGGCATAATTTTTAACCTCTAAAGTAATGTATATATATAATGTCTTGTAGATTTAGATAAACAGATGTGACTTCAATGGTTCAGAACGTTTATAGATCTCAGAATAGGAGAAAATTGCTTTTAATAATAAAAAATCAAACATCATTTCTTCTCCTTGGCGAGCATATGTGATCAATTGTACGAATAAATTTATTTTCGTTCGTCATTATAGAAAAAAGAAACATCAGCTCCACAAAGTTTTATAAAAAGTATGCGGTTGTTTTTAGACGGAAAATTTTCACGACAACAAAAAGAAAAAAGAAATGTGGGTTCCTCTTAACTTCTAATTTAAAATCCAGCCCAATAGAGTTTATTTAATGCATATGTACTTTGTTTTTTACGTAGTTTCACTATAATATTGGAAGTACGTTATAAGAACAAATTACCTACTGCCAGCTCTTAAACTACTCTATTATGAACGAATAGTGGGATTGACTGTACCATAATAATGTCCCCAAGGCTGAAAAGGCAAACATGCTTGATGTGACAAGAGTTCGAAACTGCGACCCTCAGATTACGAGTCGAGCGCCCCCTAACCTAATAATAGAAAAAAATGTTCACTTTTCCTTCTTTTGTATGCATGAAGTAAACATATTTATAGCCAGATAATAGAATGATATAATCTATATTTACTTATCATGTGCTGTTGAAATTTATCCTTTCATCTACTAATGAGCAAAAACAACTAGGAAGACTAAAAAGATTTTATCCTTCATAACTTAATGAACACATTTGACGATGTAAACTATATTCAAAGAAATATTCAACAAATTTCGAATTTTTACTCTTATAAAGACCGTTAAAAAGGTCTATCAACTTACGGTTAAAAGAACATAAAGCTGTAAATCATATGTGCTACATTTGTGTGTGTTTTCTTATAACAAAGCCACATTAGGCTATCTTCTGAACCCACCGAGGGGAATCGAACCTCTGATTTTAGCGTTGTAAATCCCTGGACATACCGCTGTACTAGCGAAAGGCGTGTGCTATGTTAGGAGAAACATAAAGCTGTAAATCATGTGTGTTGTGTTAGCAGTAACATAAAGCTGTAAATCATGTATGGTATGTCAGCAAAAACATAAAGCTGTGAATCATGTGTGCTATGTTAGCAGTAACATAAATCTGTAAATCATGTGTGCTGTGTTAGCAGAAATATAAAGTTTTAATCATGTATGCTCTGTTGGAAGTAACAAAAAGTTGTAAATCATGTGTGCTATGTTAGTAGGATCACAAAGCTTTAAATCATGTATGCTGTGTTAGTAGAAACATAAATCTGTAAATCATGTATGGTATGTTAGCAAAAACATAAAGCTGTGAATCATGTATGCTATGTTGGAAGTAACAAAAAGTTGTAAATCATGTGTGCTATGTTAGTAGGATCACAAAGCTTTAAATCATGTATGCTGTGTTAGTAAAAACATAAATCTGTAAATCATGTATGGTATGTTAGCAAAAAACATAAACCTGTGTTAGGACAAACATAAAGCTTTAACTCATGTATGATATATTAACAGAAACAAAGCTGTGAATCATGTGTGCTGTGTTAGCAGGAACATAAAGCTGTGAATCATGTGTGCTATCTTAGCAGGAATATAAAACTGTAAATCATCTGTGCTATGTTAATAGGAGCATAAAGCTGTAAATCGTGTGTACTGTGTTAGCAGGAACATAAAGCTGTGAATCATGTGTGCTATGTTAGCAGTAACATAAAGCTGTAAATCATGTGTGCTGTGTTAGCAGGAAAATAAAGTTTTGATCATGTATGCTATGTTGGAAGTAACAAAAAGTTGTAAATCATGCATGCTTTGTTAGAAGTAACATAAAGCTGTAAAGCATGTGGGCTGTGTTAGAAGTAACATAAAGCTGTAAATCGTGTGTTCTGTGTTAGCAGGAAAATATAGCTGTAAATCATGTGTGCTGTGTTAGCAGAAACATAAAGCTGTAAATCATGTGTGCTATGTTAGCAGAAACATAAAGCTATAAATCATGATCTTTGTTAGCTGGAACATAAAGCTGTAAATCACGGTTGCTTTCAATGTCATACATTGATAGTGATTACTATTATAGAAGTAAGAGCAACACGACGCATCGGGTACCAATGCAACAATAATAAAATAGAAACTGAGATTTTCAGCAAGTTTGCCTTTGTCGAGAGCTTTCATAATGAGGCTGATACTTTAAATATGATATTTATCCCGTTATCAAAGCTTGAATCTAAATTTTATTTTATGTTAAAATTATTTGAAATTTGACCCTCATTTATTACTTCCCCTACACCTGAAACATCTTGGACTGTTTGTAACCCCTTTTATAGCTGTTTGATGCACTTACCCCACATGTGACAACTTAATGTACTGTTCGTAACCCCATTATAATCATTCTAATACTGGTACTCTAAATATCTTATTCCTTGCTGGTAAACCAATAAGTTTTCAAATTTTGCTATTTATGTTCCAACAGCTATGAATCAGAGATGGAGTAATTTGAAGCACACAGTGACCCAGACATAAGCTTTCCTCTTAAAATCCTTTTAGTTAGTCACAGCAGTTCTGTGGAAGTGAGATATGTAATTGGTACTTATATATTCAAAACAATGCAGTTTTACTTTTTATTACTTGTAAATAATACTTATATTGAAACAATGTTGTTTTACCTTTTATTATTCTCATGTGTTAAAGGTGGCTTCAGTGAAAAGATATTTATCTCACTGTTTACAAAAGTCTTAAATGACTAATATAACCTTTTACACATTATTATTTTGTTTTATTTACGTATATTATTAGCAGGAACAGAAAGCTATAATCATGTGTGTTATGTTAGAAGTAGCATACAGCTGTAAATCATGTATGCTGTGTTATCAGAAACATAAATCTGTAAATCATGGAAAATGGCTTGTTTTTTTACTTCAATATAAATACTGCTTCATTGATGAATCACTAAAATACATCGATATTTAGAAAGATATCACCGTGTGTCAATAAAACAGTGTGACACTAAAGTACTTTAGAATTACTGCAGACTCCATAGCACTTTATAATCCTTATAATTACTGTAGACCCTATAGCACTTTTATTCTTATAATTACTGCAGACCCCATAGCACTTTATAATCCTTATAATTACTGTAGACCCTATATCACTTTATAATCCCTATAATTACTGCAGATCCCAGAGCACATTATAATTCCTAGCTTTATTACAGATCCTTATGTTTTTTAACATTTAAAAAGTGTCCTAAATCTCCTCTACACGACTTTATTGTTTTTAACAACACATAAACCACTCAAAAATATGTAATAAAAACTAATTCCAATAATTACTGCTTGGAGCTTTAAAGTATTTCAGATACAAAACGAGTTATTTCACCCAATGTATTTACACTGGATGATGTAAGAAGCAAAAACACAGCCTCTCTCTCAGTATGTGAACTCCACCTCAATGAACAATATAAAAACGAGTAGTTAATTTGAGAGATAAACCATCTGTTTGCTTGTTTGGTTATTTATCATGAAGCTAAGCAACTAAGTATCTGTTCTCTGCTTAAACCAGTGTAAAAATCCGACATTTCGCGCTATAAGCGATCAGGTTTTACCTCTTAGTCACCTCAGAGGAATTAACTTTGGAAAAACAATATTTCAACCTCTTTTTGATAGCATTTTACGCAGTAAACTTATAACAATAATACTCAGAACATATAAAATATCAGTACTATTTCCATATACCGATCTCAGACTTGTTTCCATACCTCTGTCTGTTTGTCGCCTGTTATGTGTTGTAAAGGTGTGATTTCCGATCATTTGGTTTTACATTTGGGCTTTCCCGAATATTCAAAACAATATCCATCGTAGTTATATTATAACGATTACAGAGCATCATTTGTTACACACGTGGTTTGGATAATGTAACATAGCAGTTTAATCATAGCTCATGAAAAACTAGTCGTTGAAAGAGTTGGTTAGACTTTGACCTGTGGTCTGAAGATTAACAACATACTTTATAAATATTCTTATAAAACTTTTGTAAAAGTAGCGAACGCTAAACCACAAACAAAACTAGTATAAGAAAGTATATTTATATTGTACAGTATAGAAAAGTAAAACCAAGCGCTTGTAGAATCATTCGATGAAATATTTTAACCTGTCGCATAAATTTTCAGCAAAGTTGTTATTTAGAAACGTCATGATATCAAACTATTGTTGTTTGGAAACATTATGATATCAAACTATTGTTGTTTGGAAGCGTTATGATATCAAACTATTGTTGTTTGGAAACGTTATGATATTAAATTATTGTTCTTTGGAAACATACAGAGTGAACTACTAACACTGTGAAGCTAGTTTTTGGTGCTTGTTTGTGTATTTATTATCACAATAACTAACATTTGGTATTGTTAATTATTGTAAGTATTAAGATAATTATGTTTCAGTTAACCCAAAGTTTAAAATGTTATAAAAAAGATTTTTCTTTGTTACATAAAACATTTTATTTGTCTGTTTTAAATAATACAGGTTTAGAGAATACTTTCAAGAATTAATGAGCGTAAGAGACGTAAATACATTTTAAATATTACTCTTTTATAGAGTATTAAGGACGATATATCAGTAGTGTTTCTCACGTAGTTAGTATAAATATGAGTGTTCTTAACGTAGTCAGAACAAATACGAGTGTTCCTCACGTAGTTAGTATAAATATGAGTGTTCTTAACGTAGTCAGTAGAAACATGAGTGTTTCTAACGTAGTAAGTACAAATATGATTTGTCTTATTCGTAATTTAAGCGTCGGCGCACTTTTCACGTAATAGTTTAAAACGAATATACTCCAGACAGGTATATGTAAGAAGTATTGATACATGACATCGGATGCACGTGTTCCTCAGTGTAACGATAAAATAACTATATATTTTTTTAAATACCTAATATAATCAGACATGCTGGCTGAAGCGTAGACTTTTCGTTCTCCTGTCATTTCAAAAGAGAATGTTGAGCTTTGCCTGCGTGCGCAACCATTCAAACGGGAGACAGCAGAACAGACAGAAATAACGTTGATGTCAAGTATTATTTCCAAGCAGGATATTCTACACTAAACTGATAGGAACTAATCACATTATCATTCAAATATAACAACGTGACGTGATTTAAATAATACAAATGTAGATTTACCGTATGTTATTGTTGAGCAGCTTATAGTACGACTGAAATGCTCAACAATTACTTTTCAGTGGGCAGTAAAAGTAGCTCAGAACTTTTGTTCTGAATGAAACTAAGAGTGAAACAGAATTAACATTTTAAAGTTCACGAATTAATTTAAATTGATGGATTACCTTAAATTTTCTCAGTTACTAGGGACGACGGTTATTTTGCTTGTTTCAGATAATGTAGATTATTCTACTCATTACTCAATGTGTCCTAAAGAGTTCGAAACAAGTGTATAATATAAAGGGTATAAAAAGACTTCTCCGCCACATCAAACAACAACTGTTTTAGTTTCTTCAAACATACATTGTTAAATTTGTAATAACTTTCAGGTTTTATCTAAAGCGTTGCACTTTCAATTTTGTCGTGTACTACTAATGCATAAGCTAACATGTATTTCATAGGGGTTTTTTTTTTACTAAAACAAAGATATATATAACAAATTTAACACTTACACACTTGAGGGGTGAAAACTACTACCACAAATCTGTAATTAGTGAATTTTTGAGCAAATATGTAACTATGAAAAACTATCAAAATGATACACATGTATAGCATTACAAATTGTACATTACACTTGTACTGATGTAAAATTAAATGTATACATCAGTTTCTTCTTATGTTTTAAGCTAGTTGCTCGATGTTTACTGCAGGTATCGATCCACAGATTTCTAGACTTACGAAGTGTCGTACTTGTATAGTATTCAACAGTTTTAATAAAGACACAAGTAAGTGTAGACGTCACAGGTAGTGCGGGTGTCCCTGAAAAATTTTTATTCGTTTATTAAGTTCCATGGTACTAAAGAATATAGAATATTTACATGTTATTAGGTTGAACTCTTAAAATGATATTAACTGGTAACATTATATCGATTTACAGACAGAATTACAAGAAAACATTATTAGCGTTTTGATGTGTGGATTTATGTGAAAGGTTAGTAAACTATATACAGTTAATACAACAAGGATTTGTCAATAAAATCACTCTGTCTTTAAGAACTTTGCTAATGTACCTATGTTCTACGACATGTATAATCTAGTTTCTATACATACGCAACTTTCAATAAACGCTCTAATTTCCAGTAATAATGCTTAATCGTCAAAAGAATCATGATAGTTTCTATTAGACATATCTATTTTCAGTAAAGCATGTTCGTCGATTTTTGATATACTTGTTGTATGGAAGCACATTATGATAACGTAATAACAAGCTGGCAAACAACGATGTATAAGTATATTGTAGTAATTTATTTCTGGGAGAATATATTACATGTTTCAACAGAACATTGGTTCGTCCTCTTGAAATAGTTTTTTTTTAGTGGTTAGTGTGCCACAGTATGAATCCTATGATCCATGCGTCGAGTCTCGTAGCTGCAAGATCGCTCTTAGCTCTTTGGGGCTGTAAACACATTATAAAAGAGACAGTCACAAAATCTGGTTTCTAGCGTTGTAAATCAGTAGGCTGTGCCACTTAGAAAAACATATAAGAAATAGATTCACACAGATATACTGACGTTTATTTCTATCGATTGAAACGTTTTGCATATAAAATCACCGAGTACATGATTCAGTAAAGCTACTAAATTATGTTATTGAAACAAATATTAGTGAAACTGAACAATCGGAAACATCAAACTATTACTTATCTACAGCTTGGTCAAACTACCCATGCAGTTAACCAGGGGTACATTCATTGAAGCATCACCGCCAATTGTAATAATAATCTCTAGTCACACAAATTGCACTCAAAATATGCAGTTAACCAGAGATACATTCATTGAAACATCACCGCCAATTGTAATAATAATCTCTAGTCACACAAACTGCACTCAAAATATGCAGTTAACCAGAGATACATTCATTGAAACATCACCGCCAATTGTAATAATAATCTCTAGTCACACAAATTGCACTCAAAATATGCAGTTAACCAGGGGTACATTCATTGAAACATCACCGCCAATTGTAATAATAATCTCTAGTCACAAAAATTGCACTCAAAATATGCAGTTAACCAGGGGTACATTCATTGAAACATCACCGCCAATTGTAATAATAATATCTAGTCACACAAATTGCACTCAAAATATGCAGTTAACCAGGGGTACATTCATTGAAACATCACCGCCAATTGTAATAATAATATCTAGTCACACAAATTGCACTCAAAATATGGTTAACTTCTCAACACTTACAAAACTTATTGATAGCGATAAAAAAAAAAATGCGTGGACGAGAAAATTACAAAATGCAAAACAGAAAATACAGTAATGGTAAAAAACTCGCCAAATTAAAATCGTTTTATTAGTAAACATGAAAACAACGTCCCCACAATTAATTCTGGGCAGTGTCCCTGACAGAATTAAGTTCCGTTTATTGTTCATAAGTTGCACATTCACTAAAT
The DNA here is from genome assembly GCF_004210375.1 of Tachypleus tridentatus. Taxonomy (NCBI): domain Eukaryota; kingdom Metazoa; phylum Arthropoda; class Merostomata; order Xiphosura; family Limulidae; genus Tachypleus; species Tachypleus tridentatus. Next base: position 61,888,390 of record NC_134826.1, on the reverse strand, counting down.
AAAGCTATAAGCGAAATATAAGTGTATTTAACCATAATATTTCTGAAGTCTCTATCTTACAGATTATTTTATACAGAAGTAGGACTAACACAAAAATGTTGTTTACCAATAAAATCATTTTACTTTGATGATTTCTTCACCATTCATTACAGTGTGTTCTATTGAGCTTTACATTAGTTTGACTACTGTTACTATAGCAACAGTTTGCTCTAAAATAACACGTGAGTAAAACTAACAATCTGAAGTTGTATAGCTCTGCATGAAGTAGCGGGTTAGTAATATTATTGTTTTTCATCCATTTTTAATATTTTGTAGTTAATGTATGTATTAATAGTGTAAATATACAATAATTTTCACTAAAAGAACTGTATATATATATTTTTGTGTTGTTTCCAACAACAACAAAAATTAATGTCACTTTGATATGATATTAATGTCTAGTTTTCTCTTCTTTTTACTTTTTAAGTGAAAAATCACTTACGCTTACGATTTCAAAGCCCGTAATTCACGTTTATGAAGCATAAACTTGAAGACTTTACCTTTTCAATTTAAAACTACCAAAACTAGACAGATGTAAAACTTACTACGTATAAAATATTGTTTACATCTACTTGCTGTTACTTGCAATTTCAGGAAGGCTGTCATGGCTTCAGAATTTTGAGCAGAGCTAAGCAATGGGCTGTTTTCGCATAAACCTTCTATTTTGAAAGAAAGCCTTGAGACAGCCCAACTAGTTAACAGCACTCATTGCCGATTCTTGGGCTAGTCTCGTTAGACCTTGTAGGAGGATTTGATTGTCACTATTATAACGCATCCACAGCCCAAAATGTGGAGTAAGTGTTTACATACTAATCCGTGCTTACACTCTGTACAAAACACAAAAATGTTTGTCTCAGAGCACAACTATACTTATCTGTTTATTTATGACGATAGAAAGCCCACTTTTTTTAGAAAATAATGTTTGAGAACAACTTGAAAGAGCAGCGACTTTTTCTGTTGTAAATGTACATTTCTAATAAAGTATTGTTGTTTTGTTTTTTTACCCATTCAAGCCGTCTCCAGGTTTATTACGTGTTTATTGCATTTTGTACTCTGTTTATAGAAAACTTTATATGCTACAGCACAATAAAATAAATAAAAAAGTTAAATATTGTCATTAAATCACGTTTCTTACTTCATGTTACTGACCCCGAAATTTTCTATTTTACTGTTTGGTTTGTTTGTTTCTTTGGTTTTTGAATTTTGCGCAAAGCTACACGAGGTCTATCTGCGCTAACCGTCCCTAATTTAGCAGTATAAGACTAGAGAGAAGACAGCTAGTCATCACCACCAACTCTGGGGCTACTCTTTTACAAACGAATAGTGGGATTGACCGCACATTATAACGTCCCACGGATGAAAGGGCGAGCACGTTTGAAGCAACTATCTGGTAACGTACACATAATCCTTTCTTACTGTTTTACAAAACAACTGTAGTACTTATATTTTTAAACTCTAGTTTCATACCTTTAAATGGTGAGTAATGATACGTGTAAAGTCTTTCTCAACCTAGTGTAGAAGCGTAGAGTCTTATAATATTGCTTTATTTTCTATCTTTGTGCACATTTGAATAAGCTGTACTAAATTAGCGATGAGTGCAGCAAACAATCAGGAATCGATAAATGAAAGCTTGAGAAATAGTTTCCTGAATATTGCACCAACAATAATACGCACAAGTTAACTTTACAGAATAATAGATCCGCTAATGACTAGATAAATAATCTCACTGCAATGATTACTTGGACATAAACATATTTGTTGGTTGTCATCTTTCAGCGACTTACGTTGAGTCCTACACTAATTACATTAATCCACTCGAGATCTTTACTGTTTCTGTACATTCTGCTAAGAGGAAATTAAGATTACACCATGTGGTTTAGACACACGTTTTGGTAAAGCTATGTCAACAACATCAAAATCTGTCGACGACCGATGTATGAGAGATACTCGTCAACTTGGTTTTTCAAAACTATACTGTTACTAAAGCTCATCTGTGGGATATCCCATGAAAAGTAAATACATACTATTAGCTACACATGGTATATCAGTTGAAAACTTCCACAATGTAATAAATTGATATAGAGGTTACTTCAGGTTTGAATGTTTTACTTTTAACGTCTGCTAAGCGGGTGATATTGATATGTATATATTTTGTTGTATCAAATGTTGTCTTTGTTACTTCTGTATAAAAGAATTTTGCAAAGGTCCTTAATATTTTGAGTAACATGAAACAATTCCACGAAGGTGGTCGTAATATGTAATGCATGACAGTCGTAGTAGTCGAGTAGTTTTTATGATATTCTGATTATATATATTTGTGTGTGTGTGTGTTTCTTACAGCAAAGCCACATCGGGCTATCTGCTGAGCCCACCGAGGGAAATCGAGCCCCTGGTTTTAGCATTGTAAATCCGTAGACTTACCGCTGTACTAGCGGGGGGCATATTTTTATGAGTAAATATTCATATGTAATACAAGACAATTATAATGTTTTACAGTTGACTTAATTAATTACTTTGCAGTAATGATAACAACCCCTAGCGTGAAATTTATTCAACACAAATAAAATAATTATTTAACTTTCAAGGATGTTATCGATAAACCAGTCAAAGCAATGTCAGTTACTTTTTCTCAAGAGTGTTCATTGCAATAAACAGACTAATGGATATAGTACGTTATTTTAATACTGTCCTTCTTTATTGACACAACAAGCAGAGGTCAAGTACGTTATACTGTGATTCCTGGACCCTCATCACATCATTATACATTCTATGTCGCCAGCCTAATTGTTCTCTATTTGACGATAATGCATCTGGACAATATTCCTGCAGTGTAGTTTCCATTGTGAAACAATCCGTTCCAAAGTTGTAATAAAAAACCTACCTACCTTCCTTGCATACTTTCTATAAGCCATCTAGAGTAGACGGACGACAATTTTCAAAGTCCTATTTCAGTAATTTGGTTCCATGGAAACCTAAAAACGCTACATCTGGCTTCAACGGTATGTCTCGATAAGGTTTAGCATAAATAGTTACTTCATCCTCAAGCTGGTTGAGGTGTGCTATTATTAACGGATATGTATGTTGTGGAAACAACTTGTTTTACTTTTGCAGATGGCCATACTTTATTATGTTGCCTAACTGTGACTTGAAGCACGTAGACGACTTTCGTAACTAATATTTTCTGTTTGTAGATTTTTATCCGTTACGAGATGCCACACTCTTCTTGCTATTGTAGAAGTTACAACTTGTTGCAGGGCTCTAACTGAATGGTACCCCAAGTTCATCCACATACAATGGTATTAAGTAAAAGGGGTTTCTGCCTTCTTTGAAATTCTAAATCCTCAGTCTAAATACATTCTTATGATTGATTTGAGTGTTTGAACTTTTTGCTTTGGAAAGGGTAGTTATTTATCATTCGGCAAAAGTGATCAATTTTCGTTACTATCGCCCAGCTTACGTGACATCAAACAATGTCAAAATATAGTACTTATACATTCCGTTTTATTGCAACTTTATATCGGTTATGCTTTTCGTATTCTTTACTGATTTTTCACATCCTAAATTCTTTTAATATAACGAATTCAGATCAATGCCAATGTTTATTAACTTAGAATTAATTCACTTTGTTTTGTGTCAGCGTGAAAGTGTGATTCAATGAGATTTCTTACATAAGATTATTAACTTAAAACACAGTACTACATGTGTGTGTGTGTGTGTGTGTGTGCACAGTTGGAAACAAATTATTATCTTCAAAATCTAAAGGGAAGAGAAAAATCATATGAAAACTGATATGTTGCTAGCATTTTTTTATATTTTATTTACAGAAGAAGCAGTGAAGTTCGGTTTAAAATAGAACTTGAGTTCCAAGTGGAGAAGAAACGTCATCATAAATTAAAACCTTTTTTTAATTTTGTGTAATATTGTATTAAGCCCACAATTATTTCAATTGAGGCTTCTATACCAGTTATTCAAAGTAAGTCTTAGTTATGTCTAGTTAAATCATTGTAACTAATATTATATACATTTGTATATGGTGATTAAAAAGCTTTACAGTAATTCCTGATTATTATAAACAAATCTTTCGTTACGTAGAGGCTGCATAATTCATATCAAAACGTTACAGTCTGTCAATACGTCACGAGGTTTTGCTTAATCGCCGTGCATATTGACAACAGTCCTGATATCAGCATAGCTTCCATTACAAAAGGGTCGCTGTCAGGCTGTCATGTTCTAAGAACATCTTCAACCCTGCTGTGTTCCATAAGGTGCATAATGTAAGTGGAATGGTTTCCCATTGTACCTTTTAAAAGCTCAAACGCACAAAAAGTTTAAGAGATTTGACTGCAGCCTTTGTACAGAGTAGAGTAAATACCTATTTCCTTCTCCGTCTACCAGAGGTAAGTGACGATTGAACAAATATGTCGTGGAAGGAACTTGTAGTCACATGACTTGTGTCATTTTTCACAAGAATATTCTTCTTCTTTACGTTGTATGCTGTTGTTTGAGACACGGAACACCTTCCACTACTGACCTGTGTGTTCATAGATTCACATCTGTTAAACTACGTTGCATTTTCTTACTGCGAACTGGTGTACGATTTATTATAGGTCTGTCTTTCTGTATGGTCCTAGAGCCTCAAAATGATCCATATTCGTTTGTTTTTTAAACCATTAAATAAAAATGATATTTGGCCCGGCATGGCCAGGTGGGTTAAGGCGTTCGAATCCCCGTCGCACCAAACTTGCTTGCCCTTACAGCCGTGGGGGCTTTATAATAATACGGTCAATCCCACTATTTGTTGGTAAAAGAGTATCCCAAGAGTTGGCGGTTGGTGGTGATGACTAGCTGCTTTCCTTCTAATCTTACATTGCTAAATTAGGAACGGCTAGCGCAGATAGCCCTCGAGTAGCTTTGCACGAAATAAACAAAACCAAACAAAAATTTATTTCAATCATGGAAATTCTAAACCTTTGACCTTAACATATCTCTATAAAAAGTGTATGAACATTTATATCTGAAAGGATTGTTACGCACCCTTCTCAAAACCAATTAGTTTTCTGAATTAGTCAACAATTTGAAATATAAATTTTATAATGTAATTCCACAATATGTAATATGGCTGTCCTGGTCACACGACGTGCTGATTTCACTATGTAACAACATTTTTACTTTTTCTTGTTCCTGGGCAGAAAGTGTTATTTCCCAATTACTTGTGCTTAAAGTAAATGGAAAAGACCTATTTTTCTTTTCAAATTTTGCTTTTGTGACCTGGAAGCGTATAACGAAAACATGATGGGAGCCTATATTTGAGGGCTGATACATGAAAGTGATTTACATTACAGTCGCAAATCTCGAAAAACTACTCACTTCTAAACATTTTTGTATAACTTTATAGTATAAATACATGTAAATCTTGATTCATATGTTGTTTTATTCAGATCTAATATAAATGAAAATGTGCAAATTTGCCCGTTTTTACATAGAAAATAGGTTAATTTCTAAATTTTATTATCCAGGTAACAAAAGCAAAGTTCAAAGAGAATAATGGCCATTTTCTGTACTTTTACAACATAAACAATTAAGAAATAATACATACTATCCAAGAACAAAATCTACGTTACGTAGTGTTTTCATTTCAAAATCGTTTCAATATATCTTACTGAACCTTCTTACACTTTCAAAGCATGAATCGTTACGTAATTCATAATATGTTTGGAATATTTTTACAAACCAACGGATTCATAACTTTTTGAGTTATTTTTTTTGTTAATATCAACCATAACTAAGTCTTTATGCAACTTAGTAAATTCTTTGGATAGACTGAGATCCTTTTTTCACTTTTCTCCTGAAGATGTGTGAAAAATAATCCACCATCCATTTTCTACGAATAAAATTAAAAAAATAAAGAAATTCACATTTAGCTTGTTTCGTTTATTTGTTTGTTTCAGATATTCTTTCAAAGTACTCAGGAGCTACCTGTTCTGACCATTCCTAATTTTGAATTGGTAGATTAGATGGAAAGCCGCTAGTCAAAAGCACCCACCGCCAGTTCTTGAGCTACTCTTGTGTAACGGAAATGTGAGGTTTCATCGTTACTTCCATGAAGCATCCACAACACAAAGTACGAGGCTCCGTTTGCACAGGTTTATACTGAAACACGCTATTCACTGAACCTTATTTATCTTTCATACATGAAAGTAACATGAAAATAAACGCAGCCACCTTGGAGCATTCATCCATGTCTGGTTAAAGTGTGATATTTTCCAATGATTTCTTCTCATATACCACGTTTGTGAACTGAGATGTAAATCATAAGTGAGGACCGTGGGTTCACTGTACTTAGTCAGCATTATAAGCTACCATTCTTCTGGGACAGTTCACAAACAAAGGAAATGCTGTCTCGGCTGTTTCTGTAGTGGCAGAGATTGTGTAACGTGCTTCGTTAGGATATCCAGCTTGTTTTCCTAAAGGTTTTCATTCCACTGTCTAAACATTATTTCATCGTATTTTCAATAAAGTCAATATAAAGACTCGTATAGGCGTTTTCTGACCATGAAGTAACAACGTATTAGGACCATTGCTTTCTCCTCCTTATAAAATAAGGTCACCAAATAAATTAAACTTAATAATTATATTAAAGCTCAGTGCCTTTTGAAAATTAAATAGTTCATTTAAACTATACCCTTCGTGTACTCAACACTGTAGTTAATACTATAGTATCTTCAAAACTAAATATTTCAGAATAAATGTATTCTGTATAAACATTTTTAATTCACATTAATGATATGATGCATTAGGCTATTCACTAAAAAAACTGTTTAAGACCAGGCATGACCTAGTGATTAGGGTAATCGACTTGTAACTTGCAGATCGCGAGTTCGAATACGCTCGTCCTTTCAGTTGCGAGGGAGTTATAAAGTGCGATCGATCCCACGTTTCAGTGGATAGTGTTCATTAGTTTACTTCCCTCTAATCTATCAATTCTAAAATAGGAACATTAACGTAGATAGCCCTCGAGTAGATTTAGGCAAACTTAAAAACAAACAACAATTTATTTGTGTTTCAAAGAAATCTCCACTTTCTCTGGATACGGATATTGATTTTATAATGTGTAAATATTGTACTCTTCTATTTTTCTCACTTTGATCTTTATTTTAGAAGCCAAAATTTCCTTGATGTTTGCTTCAATTATTATTTCATCAGGTTTTGAATCAGAAAGAAAATGAAGTAAGATTTTTATTCATTAAAAAAACATATAGCACGGGGTAAAAGTGATTTGACAGTTATTAAACTTAAGGTTCAGTTTGACTTCTAATATCTTATTTCGAAACAGACAATAAATAAATTGTTTCTATTTTCTTCGATGTAGTTTCTTTAGAGACCAACCGTATAATAAAACCAACTATACCGATCGTACAGTTGTTGCAGACCTCTAACCAATAACACCAATACCAATATTGGTATTCCTACAATACCTATATAATACTATAAAGGTCCTTTTATAGTATCGTTTACCACCAACAGTATGTTAACTTATACCGTCTCAGTTTTTCCTTTTTGGAATTCATGTCTCACAAAGAAGGTTAGTGTCGTCTCTGCTTACATTTCTGGACATTTATTTTTGATCTTCAGTTTAATTCAGGTTTCTTACTTAACATATAAAGATGTATCAAAAGTATTGTCCCATCCACAGAAATTATTTCTTTGATGTGTTGTCCCTGAAATCTCATACCCTAATAGGGTTTATATATATGATTATTCATAGTGCTCAAAACTGTGTGCTATTCAATCATCTGTAATTTGAAGTTGTTTTCGAGCAAACATTTTTGTCACGATAATTTAGACAAGATATAACTAACCGAAGACAAGGCATAACTATAAGTATGCCAATGACTAATGAAAAAAATTAACAAACCCTGCTGCTTGTTTTATATTTTAAATATACGCATTATTAAAAAAACACATTTCAACACGAAATATTAATAAACATGTTGTTGTAGATGACTACATTGATCATGAAATATTATTCAGAAAATACAGTCACTCTTTTAGACACTGGTACCAATCTTCTTGGCCCAGCATGGTCAAGTGTGTTAAGGCGTTCGACTCGTAATCCAAGGGTCGCGGGTTCGAATCCCGGTCGCACTAAACATGCTCGCCATTTCAGCCGTAAGGGCGTTATAAGTTACGGTCAATCCCACTATTCGTTGGTCAAAAAGTAGCCCAAGAGTTGGCGGTGGGTGGTGATGACTAGCTGTCTTACCTCTAGTCTTACACTGCTAAATTAGGGACGACTAGCACAGATAGCCCTCGAGTAGCTTTGTGCGAAATTCAAAACAAAACAAACCAATCTTCTAAGTAAATCAGTAAACTATATAAGAGAACCCGTGATAATAATAATATTGATAATTCATTCTGCTAAAAGAGTTATCTTACTCTACCTATAATCGGTCCTCAACAAGAGTATTGCAGGAGAGAGAAAAAAAATATCTTCAATGAAGATGCTTCAGAATATCTGTCCAAAGCAATCGAACTAAACAAAAGACTTCCTGTCGTGAAACACTTTAACATGCCTAACTATAATCTTGAAGACATTAAAGTGGCAAGTAGAAAGACAAATATTATATCAAATACAAACAAGTTAACTAAATTTATTTTGTACTGTTAGTATTATTCGTATTTCTATTAATGTTTCAATTTCTCTGTATCGGTTTTTTTTTCTCACACTATAATTTTCCTGTGATTGACATTCCATTTTGTTTTTGACTAATTTTTATTTTCTATCACCAAAAAAACACTTTTAGTTACTATTTACTTTACGTCTGTTATGTAATGTACACATTTATTTTGTGAAATGAAAGGTACAGGATTTTCTGATGTGGGGGTGTTGTAATAACAGTATACAATCCCAATTTAACAGTAAAAAGTAACTTGGTAGACCACGAGTGCTTCTGACTAGTTGGTCCCCGTTTATTCAGGAGTTCAAAATTCAAGAGAAAATCCTGGATCTTATGTCATCTGGACATCTTCCATCCTAAAAATATCCTAAACCAGTTGCTTCTTTTTTGTTTAATCCAACTCTATTTTTATTTTAATAGAGTCCAGCTAATAAGGTAATTAAAAACACAGAATGTTTTATACCTTAGCTGTAAAGTGAAGCTTCTCTCTGAAAAAAACACAGGATCAAATCTTAGCCATTACTACTGAGAAAAATAATCTACCCTCCCAAAAAAAGAGATGGTTTAATTGCTTCCAGATTAGCAGTAAAAACGTGTGATAAAAAGTAGTTAGCAGTTAAGCCTTGTAATAACAAAATAGTAACTGATTGATAATTAGGCTCAGTTGATCACTCAAGTAACTAACCTTTACAGCAATCCTATCGCTATAACTTTATGGTAATTTTAAAAAAAGGCTTACTGTGGCTCTTATATGAACACAAGGTTCATTATAGTCATACTATGTTTACATTGGAATTAACATAAGCACCTTAATTCTGTGTACCTACCTTATAAGGTTATAAAACAGTTAAAAAGTATTTGTGGAGATATTTAGTTTTTTTAATTACCATACAGTAACCTAAATAAATTTATGTGTATCAATAATGCTAGAATATTACGCCCAATTCATTATTCAGTATTATACAGAGGGTCAACTGTTAAATATTTTTTATATATACATATGTTAAAGATTTCTTTTCTTTTTGTCCAAAGGAAAAATTAAAAAGAGAATCTGTGACGTAGAGGCCTGATACATTCTCTGATTGGTCGTACCCTATACTATTGATTGCGGTTTCACCTATTCAAGGTTTATTAGCACAGCTGGGTCAGCAAACCAAAGAAATAGAATAAAGCATCTTATAATGCTGAAGTGTATATTACTCCTAAAAGGTTTTCAGTGTCCTTTTAAATCACCATCTCGTAACTTAAATTAATCTAAATGTGTGAATAATCTCAGAACATTGCTGCTTATTCATTATTTGATATTATATAGCAGACCAACCGTTTTTCACCTTCCGTGAGAAAGAAAACAGATTTGTAACATATATATATATTTATGTATATACGCAATGACTGAAATAGTGTTCTCAAGAACCGACACAGTTTGTGTTGAAACTTCTTGTCACATTACGTGAAAGCTCATTTTTAAAAGTGTAAAGTGAAACTGATGTTAACGAACTGGGCAAGTGGACAATACACATCACTGAAAATTAAATTTTGTCCCATATTGAATTACTTTCACAATAAGTAAGAATTCGGAGAAAAAAACAGTTGTCCTGAATTATTTTATCGTTGACTTTCGATTGTCTAAAGCGCTTTTTCACAATATAGAGCTATAACATTACCCGCACGTATGAAATAGAGAGTGTATTTTTTGCTTACTAAAATATGGATTTATAATATTTTTTCACGGCCAAAATGAAGGCGTACCTTTGCTTTAATATATTATGTATTATAAAATTATTTTTATTTACAAAATGGAAGATTTATACTTGATTAAATAGAATACAGATCTATAATGTTCCTCTCACGGTAAAAATGGAGGTCGTATTCTTATTTTAATATAATATATAGATAGATAATATCACCTCACGTATAAAATGGAGGGTGTATTTTTGCTTTAGTACAATATAGACCTATAAAACTCCACATACGTACACAATGTAAGGTGTATTCATGCTTAAGTACAAAACGGACATACAAAAATCCTCTCACGTATAAAATTGAGTATATTATTTTACTTCAGTACAATAATAATTGATAGAAGCTAATCATCACCACCCACCACCAACTCTTGGGATAATCTATTACCAACTAATCGCGGGATTAACCGTCTTATTTAATGCCCCCAAGGCTGAAAGACCGAGCATGTTTGGTGGGATGGGGAATTTGAACCTGCGACCCTCAGATGCAAGTCCGGCGCTCTAACTACTTAGCCATGCGTGCCTGTCTTCAAAGGTATGGGAAATAAGTTAGCAACGTGAACAGAAGAATGGTCAAATGGAAGAAAGCAGAAGGTTGTTACAAATGGAGCTCAGTCAAACTGGATTAACACCACACACTGAGTATCTCAAGGCTTATTTTATGACCATTACTCTTTTCTAATTTAGATCAATAACATAGATGAAGAAATGGTCAATAAAATTACTTACATTTGCTGATGATGTTAAGGTCTTTGGTGTTGTTGGCTGTGAAGAGGATGCTGCTAGTTTATAAAATGATTTAGATCACTTAGTAAGTTGGGCAAATAAATTATAGATGAGTTTAATTATAATAAATGCAAGATAATGCATGTGGGTTATAAAAATATTAATTTTAAATATAATTTGGATGGGAATAGTCTTAACAGTGCTATGAAATAGAGGGATCTTGGTGGAATAGTTGATCAGTCTCTAAAACTATTCAAGCAGTGTGCTGTTGCTAGTGGTAGAGCAAATAGGAATTTAGGTCATATCTGTAGAAATATTGAATACAAGTCAAAAGAGGTTATAATTTCATTTTACAGGTTACTGGTTAGGCCACATGTAGAATATTGTGTTCCGTTTCGGTTCCGTACCTTAGGAAAGACATTAAGTTGTTGGAAAGGGTTCAGAGAAAGTTTACTAAAGTGGTGTATGGAACGGAGGGGGTCTTCATACGAGGAGAGATTAAAATATCTTAAACTGTTTTCTCTTGAAGAAAGAAGAATTAGGGTGTTTAGGTGCTCAAAATTGTACACGAATTAATAGTGTTGATACACCATCGTTTTTTCATATTTAACAATGAGAACTAGGGTACAAAAATATAAATACTGGCAAAGTAAGAGTCGTTAACACCTAAGATAGTTTTATTTCTCTAACAGGGTACCATATTTTACACCTTATAAGATGCTACATTGTGGGATACGCAAATACTAAGACAATTCTAAGAAAAAAATATATTGACTCAACAACCAACACCTTGATGCAGCCTTGACTTTTTATTTAACCTACTAGTAAATACAGTTAAATACATCATATTCTTCACAGTACTTCTACAGTATTAGTTAAACTTAATGTTTTATGCTATTGAAAATACTTGTAATTGGTAAGTAAGGAGATTACGATCTGAATGGGGTCCGTTTTGAACAGACTCTAAGCTAACCTCTTGCCTTAACCCATTACTTTGTCTTGGAAGACGCATGTGGAGTTTTCAAGGTATTTTTAAAGAAAAGTGCGTCTTTCAAGGCTTTAAATACGGTAGTTCGTCATTGGAAGAAGTTGCCTTCAGATGTTGTAGAAGCAATAAATGTAAATGAGATAAAGAGAAAGATTAATATGAATGATAAAGTCTGACATTAAGATACTTTTCACTTTTTAGTTATTTTGATTTAGTTTAAAGGATGGAACAGTTGAGATGGACCAATAGGTTTCACGTTGTTCCGAAACGTTAGTTTATATTAAAACCGAGTTGTAAAGGTAATGAACTATTTCCACGATTACTGAAAAGCAACAATATGGATTCTGAAATTTTATTAAAGGATTTTAGACAGAGCCTGATATATAAATTCAGTTATGCCTTCTAGGCTACAAATGCTGTTTCTTCATGTATCTTGGATTTTTTAGGTTTTTTTTGTTTATTTGTTTGTTGGATTTCGCGCAAAGCTACACGAGGGCTATCTGCGCTAGCCGTCCCTAATTTAGCAGTGTAAGACTAGAGGGAAGGCAGCTGGTCATCACCACCCACTGCCAACTCTTGGGATCCTCTTTTACCAACGAATAATGGGATTGAACGTGAGCATTATAACGTCCAACAGGTGAAAAAGCAATCATATTTGGTATGACAGAGACTCGAATCCACGACAATTAGATTACAAGTCGAATGCCCTTAACCACCTGGCCATGCCGGGCGACGTTGATATGCAATCTTAATGAATGACCGAATTACCGTAAGGAGCTTAAAAGTACAGATCTTACCTGTTACCAAGATATTATTGGTGAATGGAAGAGTTTATTTTAACAGTGACTTTGATCCTGGAGTATTGGAAATAGATTATGTGAAATATAAGTTTTATAAATATGTTTCATAATAATATTACATACAGGTAATGCAAAGACATTTAGTTTGTTTACAAGTATATTAAAAGAGTAAAAGAGGAATTGATTAGCGCGAAATATCAGTGTCTCGGTATTTACAACCAATTACGTATTGATTATTCTAATGCGCCTGCAAAACACAGAAAAGACACTACTGTAGTTATTACGTGTGTTTCTAAAATCTGAACAGATACATAATACGACATCAGCAGTTATATTAAAACGTGTTTTTAAATTTAACATTAATAATGTAATGTGAAGCCTTGTCAAAAATAAACTTTTGAAGACAGATATGTAGAGGAAATTACTTTTAAAACAAGCAAAAATGACGTCAAAATTTTTTCATCAGATTAACTGATTTGTTTTAAGAGATCAGCCTAATAAACTTCTTGTAAAAATGTATCAGTGACAAACGTTACAAAACATATTATTTATGTCTTAATTTTTCCTTTTTATTGTTTGAATAAGCTGCATAATGAGATAGCCGTGGTCTACCCACCACGGGTATCGAAACCCGAATTTTAGCGCTGTAACTCCGCAAACATTACGCTCTTCCACTGGAGGTCTCATTTTATATTTATGATAGTTGTTCGTTGCCAGGAGAATACTCTCTTTATGTGTTAGCCCCGACCAGATAGTAATCTGAGGGTCGCAGATTCTTATCCATGTCACACCAAACGTGCTCGCCCTTTCAGCAGTGGAGTCGTTATTATGTTACGGTCAATCCCATTATTCACTCCTAAAAGAGTAGCCCAATAGTTGGCGGTGGGTGGTAATGATTATCTGCCTTCCCTCTAGCCTTACTCTGCTAAATTAGAGACAGCTAGCGCAGATAGCCCTCGTGTAGCTTTACGCGAAATTAAAAAACAAACACATTTTACATGTTCAATGATAACTGATTTCGAAAATTAACAATTTTAGAAATTAAAGTAACTAGCTATTTGTCTTTCAAAAAACTTACTAAGTACTTATTATATTGAGAAACTTAAAATTCTAATATTTTTCGCATTTTTATCAATAAAATCGTCATTTGCATATTTTAAAGAAAATTAAAAATATAATTATAACTTTTAATTTATCCTCCTATTTATTGATTAGATAAAATGTGATAATAAATTTGCTTCTGAAATGAATAAAACTTTTATAAACTGAGTATTTTCAGCTTTACGACCGTTGGCGGTTTACGTTATACATCACAAAATATATCGAATATCGGTGACATTATTATTATTTCCAAAATGGGTAAGTTTGGCTTGGTTTGTTTTGAATTTCGCGCAAAGCTATTTGAGGGCTATCTGCGTTAGCCGTCCCTAATTTATCACTGTAAGACTAGAGGAAAAGCAGCTAGTCATCACCACCCACCGCCAACTCTTGGGCTACTCTTTTACCGACTAATAGTGGGATTGACCGTCACGTTATAACGCCCCCACGATTGAAAAGACAAACATGTTTGGTGTGACAGGGATTCGAACCCGCGACCCTCGGATTACGAGTCAATCGCAGTTTCTGTAGATGAGGGTATCATATTGAAAGATATATTCTATTCTTGAAAAGTGGTGAGGGACATGCCCCCTTAAAATTACGTCTGTGATGTGTATCAATAAAAATAGAAACTGTAAACATAAGTAACCTATAAAAATATCTTAGTTTTGTATCTCGATGTAATATCAGGGTTTTAATTTCCCTTTTTTTCTGAAAGCTAATTATCCTAACAAAACACATGTTTGGTTTCTTTTATATAGACAATTGCAGCTGAAAACATAGAAACTGAATTCAATGAAGCGCCTAACAAACAGTGAGTAAAGTAATGCGATACTGACAAACAAGGTTAGATATAATCTGTGCTTATATCAAATTTTTCTCTCTCTTTCTCTGAAGCACAACAAATTCAATAGTGAAAGCTGAACTGAAGTTTCAATGCGAGCACCTACGGTAACTCTGGTCAATGGGTCTTTACTTTAACCCTGACAAATTTCACAATATATATTAGTCCTGACGCAAGCAGTATTAAAAATAATGATTCAATCTACGTCTACGAAACAGAGACAGCTGCTTTCTTTTAGTTGTAAATAATTATCTGTTGCTGAAAGCTTGTCACATCAATGGTGAATGAAAACTACGTTGATTAATGAATATATAATATGCCCTCCTGACCTTCATCTGGTCACTGTCTTTCCCAGTTTTTTTTGTTTTTTTCTATTCGCACTGCTCAGTTCAAAACGAGTGTTATTTGGCGTCACTGCTGCTTCCGACTTTTTCTTGTGCCTTCTCGTCATTCTCAATCTCGTGTTATTTAGTTGATAATGTGTGTAGTGATATCCTAACACTATTCATTGTATTTTTTGTTATTAATTATGCTAGAAATTGTTCTATTCGTTATCGGAGAGTATGCCAGCATTCTTTGTGTTGGGCCCGGCATGGCCAAGCATGTTAAGGCGTGCGACTCGTAATCTGAGGGTTGCGGGTTCGCATCCCCGTCGCGTCAAACATACTGGCCCTTTCAGCCGTGGGAGCTTATAATGTGACGGTCAATCCCACTATTCGTTGGTAAAAAGAGTAGCCCAAGAGTTGGCGGTGGGTGGTGATGACTAGTTGCCTTCCCTCTAGTCTTACACTGCTAAGTTAGGGACGGCTAGTACAAATAGCCCTCGAGTAGCTTTGTGCGGAATTCAAAAACAAATAAACAAACAAACAAAATTCTCTAAGTACAGATGGAACGGACGTTCGTATTAAAGTAGAACAAAATTAATAATTAGTTTCTTCTTTACAGTTCATCAGGAACTAGATATGAAGAGCTACCTGATATGGTCGCACTATCTCTGGTATATATGCCGCTTTTCAACTATCCAGAGCATCCTAAAATCGTAAATCAACAAAGAGCAAAAATCAATATTTCTTATTTTCGTTCATCTGTTTGTTTTGGTTTGTTTATTTTGGAATTTCGCACAAAGCTATTCGAGGGCTATCTGTGCTAGCCGTCCCTAATTTAGCAGTGTAAGACTAGAGGGAAGGCAGCTAGTCATCACCACCCATCGCCAACTCTTGGGCTACTCTTTTACCAACGAATAGTGGGATTGACCGTACATTATACACCCCCACGGCTGGGAGGGCGAGCATGTTTAGCGCGACGCGGACCCGCGACCCTCGGATTACGAGTTGCACGCCTAACGCGCTTGGCCAGCGCGGCCTTATTTTCGTTCATCATCATCTTTCTTCAACAGGCCTAGCGCCTACCTAATTCTATCAGTGACTATACTTGTATTATTATGTTGATCTATTTTATTATTATTCTATGCAAAATGTATAATACTTTAGAATACATTCTTTAACATAGTAACCCACGTACGCCATTTTATTAAAAAATAAAGAAACGAGTGTAAAGAAAAACATTATCGTTAAATGAATAAAAACTATGTTAGTCAGGCTACACTGGCAACATAAAGAGGACCAGAATTTCTCAATTGTAAAACATTACTGTATTCTAAATACACACAAGTGGTATTCTGAAATATAAATAAAGAAAAGGTATAATGATTAAAGCTGATTTAAACACGCGCGCGGCATGGCCGGGGAGTGACTCTTAAAGTCACGGGTTCTAATCCCCGTCACACCACTCATGCCGCTCTTTCAACCCTGGGAGCGTTATAAAGTTACGCTCAATCCGCTTATTCGTTGGTAGAAGTGTAGCCGAAGAGAACTAGCTGTTGTCTTCTGTAGTCTATCTGGTACGAAAATATACCCATTCTCCTCTAACAATGTTTACGTCATATAAAAATATACTTTCATACAACAGTTATATTTTAATACTTACTTACTGGAGGTTTTTTATTGATATAATTGGATTATAATAAAGCTTTAAGTTTTAACAGTACAATTTCACTTTAATATTTTAGTTTTTTCCGTTTTTACTGATGTGTGTGTAACGACGAATTTTTTACTGCAAATTAAAAAGAGAAAAACTTAAACAAAAACATCAAAATAAACATAATTTAGCACCCAGAAAGCAAAAAAACTGGCCCATCGCATGCGTAAACAAGACTCATATCGTTCGGATTATACTCGAATCTGCACCCAAATAAAATTATTATGGAAATGAAATACTCATTTGATTAGACACTTTTAAATTTGTATTTGTTATTTCTTTTATTATTGCTGTTTTAAAGACAGATGTCAGTACCTTGTAGAAATAATATTTCTATATACAATGCTACTTTTACAAAAAAAAAAAAAAGTAGGCTTACCGGAGATGACGTCAATAACTGTATATTAAGTGTAGCTTCACACTAAAACTGTTTTCTGTTAGCGTTCACGTATTTTCTTTCTGTCACATGTTGACAAGAAATTACACTTCAACGAATTATTCACAATCCCAGGACAAACTTTATATGAGACGCATATCACATACTTGTGTTTGTTTCTAGTTAAGCGCAAAGCTTGTGCAATTGCTGTGCTGTACCCACCATGGATATCAAAACCCGGTCTCCTGCATTATAAACCACTAGGGAGCTATCAAACGCGCTCATGAATTACTCTACTACGCTTAAAAACAAAGAGAAAATAGTATTGTTCACCAGGCTACAATTCTCTGTCTTTAGCAGAAAACGTTTTTCATTATAATGCCAAGTAAAAGTTAATTATTGTAAATGTTTTGGTCTGTTAAAATATTTTCCATGTTTAATAAACGGTCTGAGATATCATTTTAAACGATTTTCAAGCTTATCCCCAGTAATTAATCCTCTAATGAGTCAGCAGTAGGTTTATTAACTTTAACTCGAAAATTCGTTATTCTATTCCCTGTTTTGAAAATAGCACAGCTTGTGTAACTTCGCGCTAAAACAAACAAAACCAAGTAACGTTGAAACTAGTCAGGGGGCACAGCAGTGTATATCTTGAATGTTTTCTTCAACAAATCGACTTGTTCTGTATTCTTGTAAATGTCAAAAGGCAGAACTTTTAAAATAATGGAACTGTGCTAGTGTGTAGTGTCAGATAAATTCGTAGCAAAACAAATCAATTTAATTCGTATATTATGGAAGGGATAAAATTAATAGATCCATTAAATAAAGCAGTTAGAAATTACCCTAAAACGTCCGATTTAAGCCTTTCTTAATGAAACTTACTTATGTATATAAAGTTGTCTATTTGTACGTGTCCCCCCTGTGAGACAGCAGTAAGATTGTGTACTTACAACAGTAATATTCGATTCTCTACGGCAGGCACAGCAAATAGCTCAATATGACTTTGCTCTGAAAACATAATACAAGAATAGTCTGTCTTTTTGATAACACTAGTTGTCATAACAACCTAGCTCAATCAATTTCGATAAAACTGAGAAAAGAACACAGGTGTATCCCCCCTTTAAAATCGAATATAAATGGATGAACAATCGTCGTTTCGTTTAGCGTTGTTTGTCATGTGACCTGGGAGGATCAGTTACAGACTGAATCTCTTTCGTTGGCTTTCTTTTGTGAGTGTTATGGTTGAATCTCTCGTTAATTCACCGGTAGAATTCGGGATCGTAGCTGTGAAAATCCATTATCACATCATGCAGCCACTGTATTCCAGACTACATGTTTCTTATGCCCACTTCATGTAACTACTGTGTTTGGAACTAGGTATTTCTAGTACCACATCTTCTCGCTGTCGTATGTATATTTCAAACTTGTCTGTTAATTTTACCTCCTTCGTTCTGCAATTGAGGATTAATATGAGCGAGGAAGTTGTTAGCGAAACACTAATATCCTATGACAATGACGTATAATATCACGCGTTTGACGGGTACGTGTGCATCGGGTGAACGGGTCGTGGACTACGGCTCAGTCAGTAACTTGAGGGGGACATTCCCCCTATTATTTGCTACTCAGAAATAATTCTGTAAATTTTTACTAATAAGTTTAATTTACTTCAAATAACCTTATTTTAATCACTTTTTTATTCAAAACACTCTTTCTTCTGAAACGGACAGGGTACAAATAAAATAACATTTTCCGCTTTTCGAAATAACAATTCCTCTTTTCGTGTTCGCCTTAGCATACATGCGTAAGCAAGCAAGAAAATGGCGCTTCGAAGAATTATCACAAACTTGTACCGAAGTTAATAAATATCACAATAAATAAAGAGTTTAAAACATGACTCTTTGATTTGGTTTATACACTTTTGTTTTAATCAAACTTATCACGAGTCTTTCTATAAATTATTTAGCTTAGTGTAACACATTCAAACCAATAGTTTCTCTGCATTGTGACTGTTTATTACTTTACCCGGCATTGCAGACTGGCTATAACTTAACGTTAAATTAGGAATATTGCCAGAAAAAGAATGAGAAATTTATTATTAGGAAAATAACCTCATTCATCTTATAAAACGTCCAACGATTAAGGAACTACTTCACTAGTGTATTAGCATAAGCATTGATCCATGTTCCTCACAGGCTGGGCGTGACCGAACAGTGAATTCAATAATTCAAGATTCAGTTTCCAAAAACACGTGTTCTGTACAAAGCAGACGTGACTGATGGTCAATTCCCATTATTTGATCAGACGATAGTAGCCCAAAGTTTCATTGACTGCCTTCCCATATTTTCTAGCGTTCCTTGACCCTTTTGATATCAGGAACCGACTTTCTGTCTCCTCAAGCCATCGCTGACCAGTGAAATGGAAGGACAAAGAAAAACTATAAATTTTGATAGTTTTTTTTTTTTTTTGTTTATTTGTTTCATTTCGTTTGCTCATTTATTTTTGTGAAATCCAATGGACCGGCGAAGTTAGAAATATACTGTTATAATCCGTCTATTAGTCCAAACTTAGGTTTGCGTCGCTATTGCGTGTTGTCCGGAAACAAATCATACATTGTTACGTAATGTAGCTGTTGTAGTTCAATTTATATGTTACCATTACTTCTTGGCAAGCCAGTACACGATATGAGCGACTTAAGGTGTCTTTGTGGTTACGTGACAACATCACAGATTGTAAGAAAACCGCTATCTCGCATCAACTTGATAAAAGTATTTGTACATAGTTCATGTAATAATTTCATTTGATAAGTTGATAATCAGTTTATAAAAACGTACTGGATATGTTCAGATCAGATGAATTAACAAATCAAAAACAATGAACTTATGTAAAACAAAAAGTGAAACCTATTTATTGTTTGTTTCTTTGATTTTCGCGCAAAGCTACACGAGGGCTATCTGCCTTAATCGTTCCTAAGACTATAGGAAGGACAACTAGTCTTCACCACCCACCGCCAACTCTTGGGCTGTCCTTTTACCAACAAATAGTGGGATTGATCGTAACATTATAACGCCCCCACAGCTGAAAGAGCGAGCATGTTTCATGTGACGGGGATTCGAACCCGCGACCCTCAGATTACAAGCCAAGTGCCTTAAGTACCTGGCTAAACATAAAACGTTGTTTTCTTCTTTTTTTTTTCTGATTAATACCTGATCACAATTCTGTACGTCATGAACGTCCAGACGTTCGTGAATTTAGAAACTGAGGAGAGTGAAGGAAAATAATACCCGGCATGGCCAGGTGATCAAGGCACTCGGCTCGTAATCCGAGGGTCACGGGCTCGAATCCCCATCGCACCAAACATGCTCGCTCTTTCAGCCGTGGGGGCGTTATAATGTGACCGTCAATCCTACTATTCGTTAGTAAGAGAGTAGCCCAAGAGTTCGCTTTAGATGGTGAAGACTAGCTGCCTTCCCTCTAGTCTTACACTGCTAAATTACGGACGACTAGCGCAGGTAACTCTCGTGTAGCTTTGTGCAAAATTCAAAACAAACCAAACCGAAGGAAAACAAAACATAATAATTAATTCCTGAAAAGAAATACATTTTACCTTTAATAAATTGACAAAATTTCATTTCATTCACGCGAATTAAACTTTCCACTACAGGTTACACCAAACTACGACTGTAAAAATATATACAGGGTGAGCCAAAAGTAGGTGGACAGCATTTGGAATAGGTTTATGTATCGGTTATATTAATGCAATTGTATATTATAACTATGTTGCAACTATATTATTTGTGTTATGTAATTACAATTTTATAATTTCATTTGTTTTAATTTAATCTGTTTTCTTTTTTTTTTAGATTGTTAATAGAACCCATAATGTCAAATACTTTAAATACAGATAAAAGAATATGGGTGTTAAAAGAGTATTGGAAATCTCAAAATACTGAAACCGTAAGGAGAAAGTGGGTTGAAACATTTGATACTCCAGCTCCAAAAAGACAAACCATTTACCGTATCCGTGACAAATTCGACGCCACTGGCTCAATCCTTAATGCTGCTAAAACTGGTCGACCCAAAACAGTCTGTACAGAGAATAATAAGCAACGTGTTGCCGATGCATTTGTTCAAAGTCCAAACAAATCCACCAGAAGAGCTTCTATGGAATTGAACATACCACAAACCTCTATTAGACGAATTATAACGCAAATATCGACCACAACTAATTCATGGCTTATTGGAGGATGATCCAGACAGGCGACTGCAATTTAGTGAAATTATGCTGAACAAGATTGAAGAAAACCCAGGAATTTTAGATAACATTGTGTGGAGTGATGAAGCTTCTTTTAAATTATCCGGTCATGTCAATAGACATAATTGTGTTTACTGGTATAGTGAGAACATGCATTTAACATTAGAACAACAGCTAAATCAGCCTGGTGTCAATGTTTGGGGTGGTATTTCAAGTTCTGGTGTTTATGGACCATTTTTTTTTGGACGGAACAATTACAGGAGATAAGTATCTCGAAATTCTAAGGAATCAAGTTGTTCCCCAGTTACAGCAACAACCTAATTTACATGACTTTTATTTTCAACAAGATGGGGCCCCTCCGCATTATTCCAAAGGAGTTCGTGAGTATCTTGATGAAACATTTCCATTAAAATGGATTGGTCGAAGAGGTCCAATCGATTGGCCGGCACGTTCACCGGACTTGACCCCTATGGATTTTTTTCTTTTGGGGAGTACTCAAGGAAAAAGTTTATAGTCAAAAACCAAGAAGTGTCGGTGATTTAAAAAATTACATAAGAGATGCATTTCAAGAAATTAATGCCCAGAGTGACTTGTGCAAAAATGGTTGTCGAAGCGTAAGAGGTAGACTTCAAAGCTGTGTAAATCAAGAAGGAAAACAATTTGAGCATTTGCGTTAATAAATAACATTTTATTTTCATTAATATAATTGTCTTATTACATATAGTTGTACGTATACGTGATCTCTAAATAAATGTTTTTTTACTGTCCACCTACTTTTGGCTCACCCTGTATATATATAATAACTAAATTAAAAAACAGTATGAATAATTCACGACTAGATGAACACACGAATAAAGTTCATCAAAGTATCGAAGTTGAGCCGTTCCATTGAAAATAATGAACTAAGTACTTCCTAAGGATTCTTAAAAGAACATTTTACATTCTTCCTGGTGATGCATGCTAAAGGTAAGTTGAAAACAACACAAATCTGTCAGTACACCTGACACATCCTTTTCTAAGAAGCGCAATGTAATAGGAAAAAAAACACAAAACTGTTTAAATTTATAAAAATAGATCACAGTATTTAACCATAATTGTCAACCAAATTAACTGTTACGCCTATTACTTTAGTAGAAGTAGGATATTAAATTGAAAAATTAAATTATACAATGTTTACATAGTACTTACCTAGTACCGTTAAGGAAGAAAACATTAGTATGTAGATAGTATATGTTTATACTTTATAGGAATTAGATCAAATTTCCTAAGTACCCTTTAAATTATTTTCTTTATTAGGGTAATATAAAGCCAGAAGGTCACTAGTAATATTATTTAAAAAATCATCTTCCACTCCGAAACCAGTAACATCAGTAAAATAATAATAATTCTTCTACCTCCCCACTTGTGACATCAAACGTCAGTAAAGAAACCTTCTATTACATTGCCTCTAGTGACATCAGTAAATAAACCTTCTTCTATCTTGACACTCGTAACATCAGTAAAAAAACAAACTTTTCACCTTGCCATTGGTGACATCAGTAAAAAAGTCATCTTTTATCTCGACACTTGTAAGATCAGTAAATAAAAAAAAAAAAAAACATTTCTACCTCGACATTAGTGACAGCAGTAAAGGAACTTTCTTCTATCTCCTGTGAGACGATTCACCTCCATAAAATTGTGCTAAATGAGAATCGTTCAGTAGATACAATTTTTGTGATATTTTCTTCATACAAGAGATATTCTAGTCACTGCCACCCTTGTCCTTGACAAAGGACGACATTATTTTATTTATTGAAAAATGTATTGTTGTCATAGAAGTTTTAAGTATCAAATCCTCAATTGATATGGCTTCATAATGATCCATTTAAAACGTGCTGGAAAATTATATAAGAATGTCTTTAGTGAGATCTGAAGCAGCAACAATACAGATGTCAGTGAATTCTATTGTTCCTTTTATTTTTTCGATATACTGTACGAAAACCCTTAAGGAAAGAAAAGTAAATTACAGATTAGTTTGGTTTTATACAGCTGAATAGTTTCGATCCCTGGGTAACAACAACGTAATGAGCTTTCATTCGGTGCTTTGAAGAAGGATTAAAGAAATTGCATGAATATAGATCTTTGTTTCATCGATTATATGTCGTTATCAGATTTCCAGTAAAGATTACAAAAGAATTATGTCGTTTCTGCAGAACACACTAGAACAGCATTTGGAAATGTACGACTTCTTCATTGTTAAAATAACTGGATCATAATTTCCTTGGCATTTAAAATTGATGACCTTTTTAATATTTCTATCACATTATATCCTTGACATTTAAAATTGGTAATATTTTTTAATATTTCTAGAACATTATATCCTTGGCATTAAAATTGATGACACTTAAATATCTCTAGCTTATTATATTATTATTTTCTTGTCATTAAAATAATCAAATCAAAGAAGCGCCATACTTTACCTTTCATACAAGGAATTATTCGCTCTGACGTTGGACATTAAAAACCCAGTGTATCATATTGTTGACTCAAAGAAAATTTAACAGAATAAAATAAACACTGAAAATAAGTGTATTTATCGATATGATTCCTGTCCTTGAGATCCCTTCCAATGTCATTTGACATTTTGAACCGGAAGAATCTCGTTAAATATTCCAGAAATTACACGTGATATCTTAAATATAAAAGTAGGCTTCATTTTTTTATTCACTTCCTTATGATATCTTTATCAAAAAATTGCTTTATCTACGAGACATGGTTCAGAGATGGCGGAGTGTCTTTATTTATGTTGCGCAGTAGAATTCGTAAAGTAAATCCACTCAAACTGGAACATAAATTGAGCTTTCGATTCTCTTTGAACGACTTTTTTTTTTAATTTCTTTACAAGGTCGTAGAATACTACACTGACATTTAGACCGGGTTTGTCTACGTGCAAGTATAAAGATATTAGCTACAATAAGCTGTAATTTATTCTGACTATAACAGAGGACGTTGCGAACGATAATTCATTTTGTAGAAAGCCTAATAAAATTCATATCAACGAAAAAATAATTACCAAAAACAAAACAAAGGAAAAGAGAACAGTGAGGCAAGTGAAGTTCCGTCTTGAAACTTATTATTCCAGATTCAATATAATAAAGTTGAAATGAGCCACAGACTTTAATATGAAACCATTAGGGCGAAAGTTATCAGATAAAAACTTGGCTTGAAGTTTTTTATTAACGTGCACTTATTCATAATTAAATGGCGTTGTGTGTTGAGAAATTATTGTACACCAGTCAATTCGTAACTTTATTACAAGAATACAAGATTGATCAGAAATAATTGCATATCCGCCGAATATTGTTAGATATAAAATATCGATCAGGAATACCTGTATCTCAGTTTAATAGTGTTAAGTGTATTATACTGACCAAAAATACTTCTGTATTTGCTAATAGTTAGCAAACAATGGTGATTATGAATACATGTATATTAACTGAATAATGTTAAGAACGCAATTGTGATCAGAAAGAATCGCACATTAGCTCTTTATTGTCAACAATATATAGCGCTAAAAGTGAAGACGTTTAAAACCACTAAATTAAATTAAATATATGTTATAAATTCAGATAAATATTTAGACTGAAACAAAAGTTGTATATACAGATGAAATTTAGACTGAAAGAAAAGTTGTATATACAGATTGAGATTTACACTGAAAGAAAAGTTGTATATACAGATTGAGATTTAGACTAAAACACAAGTTGTATATACAGATTGAGATTTAGACTGAAACATAAGTTATACTTGCAAATTAAGATTTA